>NW_015557124.1:1310725-1320677 GCF_001515605.1 Sinocyclocheilus anshuiensis | reverse complement strand
GAATAGAATAGAATAGAATAGAATAGAATAGAATAGAATAGAATAGAATAGAATAGAATAGAATAGAATAGAATAGAATAGAATAGAATAGAATAGAATAGAATAGAATAGAATAGAATAGAATAGAATAGAATAGAATAGAATAGAATAGAATAGAATAGAATAGAATAGAATAGAATAGAATAGAATAGAATAGAATAGAATAGAATAGAATAGAATAGAATAGACATTATTGTCCCATTCCTGGGAAATTTGTCTTGGACACCATGGATAGATACAAAAAACAAAAAAACAAAACAAAACTTAACTAATAGATAATAGATATCCCAATATTTCCCCAACTGATAGATTACATTGAGAATTGCAAACATTTTTTGTATTACAAGTTTTCTGAAATGCTATATTTAAATAAGCAAATTAGGCATTATCTAATTAAATATGCACTGATCTACATACATTTTGAGAACAAATCTTTGAAAGCTATATTAAGTCAGGTTCAAAAAATGTTTTTGCACAGAGGATTTTGTATATCTCTTTTTATCACTCTATAAATCAGAAAATAAATAAATAAATACATATTTATTCACTATTTTTAAGGAATAATAAATTCAATAAATTCAGACGAATTATATATGAACAAACCACTCTGTAAAAACCTTCAGAATATGGACAGGAAAAAAAAGAAAAAAAAAAAACTTTCAAGTTTGGTATGTATAAGTACTGCTGAAACAGTGAAAAACAAAAAAAAAACACATCTTCAGAAAACAACTTTTAAAGATACTTATTGTAATTTAAATCTACAGATGCAAATAGATAAAGCGCAATAAAAGCATCACTTAGAAGTGTATTTCAGATGTTTTCTTTCCACTAGTTTGAAACAACACTTTATAAAAAAAAGCCAAACAGCAAAAAATCTCAAAACTGACCAATACATGAATAAACACTGTATGCATTCATTGCAAGGTTTGAACCAGCAACCCTTCGCCCCCGAACTTCAACCACTACGAAATGCCACTCTATTACTGTCAGGATGACTTCTAGAGAACAAAATCCAAGATTGGAAATAAATCAAGCATGCCGGATCTGAAGGACATAACAGTTTTACAAAGTGAAATGCCTTTAGAATCATCTTTTGCGTTGAGGATTGGCAAAACATATGATTACCACAACAGCTCTCGAGTCACTGCAGTTGTGTGTGTTCATGCCAAACACAAACCATCAAACACGCTCTTAATGGCCCGTTGTCCATCAGCAGAGACCGCTGAAGCGACTGCAAGGATTCAGTCAAAGTCCCTCCACTCCAAACCAAACTACAAATAGTTCTGATAAACCTGAAAGTATTTAAAGAGACAAGATAATGAATCGTTCTTTACCTGCATTTCACAACACTTCAATCACTGTCACACACGCTCAGCGTGAAGGTATTAATATAGACCTGGGAAAGTTCTCCAACAGAGCGCCAGCTGTCGTCCTATTCAGCCGAGGCAAATCTCAATTAAATTAGCCTGAATAGGTGCACGCCGCCATGTAAAAAATGACAATTCAGTACCCGGTCCTTTATTTAAAGGAATATGTTGGAGGTGTCGTTACGGATTGGATTCCTCGAGGTGCCGCGTTTGCACGGAGCTTGAGGGAACTTCGCCACCCTAATGTAATCAACCAGAATCACATTTAATTTCCCTCTACACAAGTGAATTAAGGCTGAGATGTGTACGCACAAAGAGGAATATGATAATGGAGAAAATGGGGAAAAAATTCACTAAGGAAAAGTTTTAATGACTGTCCGAATAATTCGTTTAATAAACTGTTATCAGAACGTACGGTCCGACACCGTAAAATTACAAGACAATTATGGCCGCATACCTTTTTTGGTTGTTAAATATTTGTTGTTAAATAATCAGTCAACTGCATTGAAACATTATTAAAGCACTGAAGGCTTATATCGGGTGATTTTGCTATGAGTTTTGATTTCCTTTTTTTGAAAGTCAACATAGACTTTTATGTCAGAATATAGAAATAATTGAAGTTCGGTCATGATTGACAGTGCTATTGGGAAGCATGTCACACAGAGGGTTTGAAGACTGATGTTTTTGTCCTAAAATAAAAAAAAATCTTTCACACTCCCTGACAATTTTCTCTTGTGGCAAAACATGATTTTTAACACCTTATTAATCAGAGTTTCTCAAAAGCACTGTAAGACTATAAGTAGATCATAGAGATTCTTTTGGGAAGTTCATCTCAGGGTTTCTGCAGGTTTTATGAAGGTACATTTAAGACTTTTTAATTACCTTTTTAAGACCAAGTAAAGAACATTTTTGTTTCAAAGCAAGACAAGTTTTCATATCCCACTGAAAGATATTTGTTACTTTTAAGCATAAACAAACAAAAATCAAGCCTTCATATTTAACATTTGCATCTCAAGTAAATGTATCTTGATTTGTTTAGACGTTTTTATTGGAAAACAACAACAACAACAAAAGACTGACAAGGATATCCAAGGCATATGCAATGCATGCAACATTTAATGCAATGACTTTCTGCTCTGATTCAAGACCTTTTAAAGCCTTCATTTCTGGAAGTTCAAATTTAGACTTTATAAGAATCCCTGATTATTATCTTGTTCTCAACTGCTTTTTGCTTCAGAACCCATATTTAGCATATCATTTGACCAAACACAAACGTTGTTTCCTGGATCCTAAAGCACATGCATCATTTTGTCTGGTGTTGAAATGCTTTTTCTGTTCAGCTTAAATTGCAGAATCAGCTGTAAGTAAGATAGTCATACCCTGATTAATTCTACAGCAACATTGTTTCAACCAATGGTGTGAGTAAAATCAAACATTGAAATTAATAAATGATGCATTTCCGAAAAATATGTTATCAAGCCTTGAGCTGAACATAAGCAGTGATCATAATTTCTAAATAACTCTTGAATTTCAATGATTCTAGCCAGTAATTAACACACTGTGTTCACACTCACTGCAAGTGAATATTGTTTATTTTATCTGAGCATGTAGTTTTTGATTTATAATTTTTTTAAGGATGAGGACACGCCATGATATGTTTAATAAGTCATGTTTTTCCATGACTTTAACTCATCGAAATCATTTAACCAACTTTATTTTTTATATTGTACGAGATTCAACTCCAGTTTAATATAATTTAAGTTGAAATGACTTGTACAGCCATTTGATTATACTTAAAAATTTAAGGTAGCAACTGAACTTAAGTATTTAAATTAGTAGATTAATTTTTTTTTTACAGCGTAGAGCAGTTTTACATAAATTTCTGGTAATGTCAGTTAATACAAATACAATTGCTTTATAATGCAATAACATTAACAGATACAAGTTTTGGCTTTACAATTTTGAAATCAACATTAAGATTAATAAACACAGTATTGTTAATTTTTAGTTCATGATAACAAATGAAACAACTTGAAAAGTCTTAATGTACTCCATTTCTTTCTCTGTAATCTATTTCTATACGATGCACAATTTCATATGCATTTTTCCCAGCTGTCCTCAACATTTTTGGGTCGTGACTCACCAGTTAACCCACTATTCTACAGTATATACTAGTGATGAATAATTCCCAATGGTGAAGAAAAAAAAAAAAAATTCATCCCAGACGGCACATGCACCTTCTTTCTCTTGCTCAGAAATGTAGATGTTCACATGCTGTCGAATATTGCACATTATCTTTTTCTTCAGAGCTGAATCAGATTTTTTCAAAGAGCTCCTCGTTTCTTTAGTTCAAAAGCCCATCTGTGAGGGTACAAAACACCACGTCAGATAATTAATCCGACAAGCTGTAGAATAAAAGAAACAGCAGCTCAGTCAACGAACGCACAGGAACCGTTGGTTTTTGAACAATCAAACATGTCCGTGCGAACATATGCTGGAGAAATCAGACTTATTAGACAGATCAGGAAACAGCACAAACATGCATACGGACAAAACCATCTGCAATTTGATGAAAATTCAAACATGTCCGTGCGAACATATGCTGGAGAAATCAGACTTATTAGACAGATCAGGAAACAGCACAAACATGCATATGGACAAAACCATCTGCAATTTGATGAAAACGGTGACAGGAACAGGAGGTCCGTGACGTAAAGCAGGCTAATGAAAACGTATGTCTCATCACAGGACTTCCCCAGCGCTCGGCCCTGTATCTAATGGCACTGTCAAGGCGAAACAGGAAAAACACAAGACGGGAGATCAGGGTTCGGACGGCCGAGACAAATGATAGAGGTTAGGAGTTACACGGAGCATCTTTCATCGCGTCCTTCCCAGCATCCCAGCACTCGGCGAAAGAAAGCAGAGATGAGAAAGAGAAGAAAGATTGAAGGTACTGTAGGGCGCTCGCGCTACGTATGCATTAGAGAGGAAAGCAATATGCACTTTTACATTTGATGAATGACTCTGCTGGGATATCTAATCCTCTTCCTCCATCACCTCTCTGGAAAAAAAAGATTAGTGCAGGCTTATTTTAGAATTCAACTCCCTTAGTCAACATCTATTTTATCTATGCAAACGAGATGGGAATTAAAAGTACATTTGCTGAAATATTGCACTATTGGATTTGTAATGAAATGATATTCATTCACGTTGCCAGACAGTGAGCTGCTGCAAAGATACACTGACTTTTATATTTAATGGCATGAAAAGGCCTCAATTTAATTCCGCTTCTCATCCCGGCAGCTAATAGAAAGACGGGTTTTAGTGTAAAAATATGGGTAGCAGTGCTGGCGAAGCTGTACTTAACTACAGCTTACTCAAAAAAGTATTTAAACTCCAGTTAATTTACTCATTTAATACAGGTGTTAGTCGCACGACAAGGTGCTAACAAAAAGCAACATGAGGAAAAGCAGTAAATAACCGTGTTACTGTTTAAGTGCCAAAGTAATGTCATGCTAAAGAAAGCGTAGTTAACGTAGTTAAAAAAAATCTGAATTTCAATTATAAAAAAGATTGTAAAAAGGCTTTTTATATGGTGAAAACCTGTAATAAATGAATAAACAGAATGTTTAATGTATTTTACAGTAAAGTTTAGTTTTTTTTTATTAAAAAATAATCCTATAATAACAGTGAACAACCGTACATTGACCCAGAATCCCTTGTGTGACAGCTCACATTAGCTGTACCTAGGGTCTTATGTTGTTAAATGAATGTTTATGGTATTATTTTAGTGTCATTTATGTAACCATGTGGTGATTTGAGTGTATGACGCTTTCTATATATTAGTATTTAACTGATGAACTTGATTCATTGTGTGGTTTTAGCTTTATCACTTGTGTTTTTAAGGTAGTTGTCACTGTATAATTAATTTAGCAAAAAAGATTTTAGTATTTTACTAGGGTGATATAGTGACATTATATAAGTTACATTATATAAGTTAATGAAATACAGTTTTTAACTGTAAATTTGGTAAAGTTCTGGCAACCACAGCTGCTGTTTTTTTTAACTGTAAATTTCAGAGATATTTCTTATAGTGAATCATTGCAACCAACCAACTCATTGCAACCACTAAAACACTGTATACAGTTGGTGTTTTATAATGATTTGAAGTGTCTCTCCTCCATTTGCTGCTAATAACTTATTCATCGTGCATTTCAGACAAGGAAACAACAGGAGTAGCTAAATTTGATGCCAACAAGCATGTAAACCTTGAACATGTGCAGTTGCCACCTAAAATAACGAACTCAACTTGACCTGACCTTTACTTTCATTGCTGTAACATTGCTGTCAGATTTATTCAGTCATATTAAACAATGTCTTTGAATGTCTTCACATGTCTTGATTGAGACACTAAACTTTCAAGGTCTAATAAAAAAAAAAGAAATGCACATTTAAATATTTAAAATGTATATATATATATATAATATAATACTGACTGTACATAAAGCTCCATTAATTTTTAGTCCATTCAATTACTGGTCTTTATTGCACAGCATAAAATATAATGTTCTATGGTGCTACATTATCTATGGTAATGAGTGGTTTGATGGTTAAACCCGTTCTACTCGAGCTGCTTACAGTCTAAGCCATGGCATCATGGAGGGGTGAATCCGGAGCCAAGGATGTCTACATTACCCACTGACGTCTGATCCCATGGCTCAATACCGGATTACAGGAAAGAGGACAGTGAGGTCATGTGCAATTACTCAAATGAAGCTCTGCAAACGGCACTACATTAAAGGCCTCTGAAAAAAATCCAATTACGTCAAGGCTTGAAGACTTTGTTAACAATTAAAGTGCCATGCATTATAGGGATTTGAGATGCAAAGGTTTCCAGTTTGAGTGTTAAAATATTACCACACATTTGACCAAACCGTTAAGAGAAAAATGTACCCTCAAGCCATCCAAGATGTAAATGAGTTTGTTTCTTCAACAGATTTGGAGCAATTCAGCATTAGATCACTTGCTCACCAATGGATCCTCTGCAGTGAATGGGTGCCGCCAATCATTTACAAATGATAAAATTTGACAAAGACAAAAGCTGCATGTTTGTACAAATTTATCATTAAGAAATGTTTAACTTCAAACCATTGTTTCCGGCTAAAATCCTCTATCCATATCCTTCTCCCGTGAAAAATTCATCTGATCTGAATCAGGAGAGAAATCTGCACAGATCAAGCACCGTTTACAAACCAAAACAGTCCAAAACAGCTTTAAACAAATATGTGGATGGATTTTGATGGGAGAGACAACAAGAGACAACCTTTTTCACTGGAGGAAGCGTTCTTATATATTATGGACTTGTATTTTGGCCAGAAACGACGATTTGAAGCTAAAAATGTCTTAATGATGGATTTGTTTCAAACAAACACACATCTTTTGTCTTCTCAAGATATTAACTGATCGACTGGAGTGGTGTGGATTACTTGTGGATTATTGTGATGTTTTTATCAGCTGCTTGGACTCTCATTCTGATGGCACCCATTCACTGCAGAGGAGCCATTGATGAACAAGTAATGCAATGACACATCTCTCCAAATCTGATGAAACAAACTCATCTACATCTTGGATGAACCATTGCTTTAACTCACTCCATGTTGTTACTGCTCACTTAAAATCTTAAGTGGCAACAAGCTTTACTTCACTGAACTGTGATCAAAATGTCATACAGTGAATTATAACCAAGCGAGTCTAAATTGTTGCATGTGACATGATATTAATAAGGAAATATCTTAAAGTTGTCAGAAAAGTCATGCTTTTAACCATGTTTTCAATCTTGTTTTCCCCGCCGGGCATAAATAATGGTGGATTGTGCAGTTAGCGAAGATGAACGTTAAGGCAGGTAATACGTTTCAGAGGCAGGCGGCTTCTCATGGGTCGCATTAGCCAGAATCGGCTGACACAAATCAATAGCAAGACAGATGCTTCACCAGTTTCATATTTTCATTTTAAGCAATCTCTTATTAATTTGTGTTCATATAAAAGCCATTTTTCCAGACAAGGGTGAAACTATAGATTCTGCCGGAGGCAATCAAATGTTCATCAGGTTCTTTCTCATATGCTGATGGGAAGTTTTTCAGAAGATGACATGAGACTATAACCTCAGGCCCTTGGCTTGAATCTGAGAGACACATTTTATTTGGGTTGTAGTACAATTTTTTTTGTGCACTGGACAAATTGAATTCTGGTCTGCCCTGCTAAAATGGAAAGTCGCAAGACGCATTTTGAGGACGGGATGCCATGTTGATCTATTCACATCATCAATCAGCCTGGCACACATGTTATAGAGGAAACTACATTTTTACATTTTCTCAAGAAAAGTGAATGTTATGAAAAACTTGCTGTCATGATGCCAGGGTGTTGAGGGTGGTTGCTATACTGTTGCTAGGGTGTTCTGAGTAGTTGCTAGGTATTGTCACAAGTTAAGCCCATTTCCGCCAAATAAGAAAAAACACATTAAGGTTAGTCATACTTATGACATAAAATGTCACAGTTATGAAATTAAAGTGTCAAAATTCTGAGCTTAAATTTCTGGAGTATTACATACTAAGTCGTATGTATATAATACGACTTAGTGATATAGTCGTATATCACATAAAAAGTAAATTATAACATACACATATCATAATTACTGTATGAGAAGTTGAAATTATGACATACTAAGCTATAATTATGAGTCATATTTAGTAATACTTAATATGAATTAAGATAAGTCATAATTATGACAGTCTGATTTATTAGATAAAAAGTTATATTTAATGACAAGTCAAAATTATGACACAAGTTTATAGTTATGAGATGAAGTCATAATTGAGAAAACTAAAAAAGTCAAAATTATGACATTAAGTAATATTTATGAGATAAAAAGTCAAAATTATGAGTCATAATTATAACAGGTCAATTGAGACAAAAAGTCATAATTATGACAATTAGTGTACGAGACAAGTCAAAATGATGACATAAGTTGTAATTATGAGATAAAAGCCTTAATTATGACATACAAAATCATAATTACTGTATGAGATGAGTCAAAATTATGAGAATATCAAGTCATAAATATGAAATGTCAAAAGTATATATTAAGTCGATATTAAGTCACAATTATGACAGTCAAATTTATGATGATTTATAATTATGACATACAAAATCATAATTACAGTATGAGACAAGTCAAAATGATGAAAAAAGTTGTAATTGTGAGATTAAAAAAAATCATAATTTCAATAATATAACAAAATAATCATATAAAATTATAATTACTGTTTAAGTCCAAATTATGAACAGACTCATAATTATGAGTCATCATTATAAAATGTCAAAATAAGATATTAAGTCAATTTTGACAGTCAAATTTAAGAGATAAAAGTCATTATTATGACATACAAAATCATAATCTGATTTAGTATCTAAAGCACTTTTTTTTCATGGAAATAGGCTTCCAAAATCACTCACCATGACCAGGAGTAATAGTAACAGTGACACATGATTAGCAACACCACTTATAAGTGCAAGGATTGAAATGATTTTTTTTTTTACTGCAACGATTGAAGGAGAAAAAAAAACTTCATCGATGTAATCACTGACGGCGAAGCAAAACGAGTGTGTGTGAGCTTTGTCGCTGAGGTACTTATGTTGACACTTTCTAAACAATGAAATCTCGGATAACAAAAGCAAACAAGAACGCCGGCTGCCCGTTTCGCTTTGTGAGGCGGCAATCAGCGGTGACACACAGCGACTACATTCAGCTACGAACACGCCACTGTCATAAAGCAAGGCCAGACACAACAGATAAGTGAAAGACAGGATGGTTTATTGATACAGGATGTGGAGGAGTGGAACGGGTTAAGGCAGGTGAGTGTCAACAGAGTGAGTGATTCCAGGGTTCTTATCTGAGTTCTGAGGGTGAGTGTCTGATGCCGGTCTCGTGGGAGATCGTGGAACAGCTTCCAAGGAGTCGTTGGAGGATCGCGGGAGAACCAGAAGGTAAGTCTTTCTAGGAGAATATCGTATAGAGAGTCCAGGACAGTCCATAGGAGTGAACAGTAGACCGGACAGTGAGTGACTGTGATGTGTGTGTATTTGTAGTGTGGCTTGATTGGTGACAGCAGGTGCGGGTGATTAGAACTCAGGTGACTGTGATTGGGTGATTATCCTGGCTGGTGACTGCAGTGACCGTGACGAATCCCTGACAGCCACTTTGTCATATCCACTCAAAATAAAATCAAACAGCAGGACGGCTCAGTGCAACAGTTTAACCACACAGAGAGACAAAAACACAGTTTGCTGTGAACGCATTACGTTCAGAAACCGATGCATGACATTTCTATTTACATCTGTTTGTTTCTTTGCTGTCAACGCTCAAATAAAATCTTTTCTTTTTTTTCTAAATTGGTTAAAATTTCCTGTAGTTTTTTTATCCCTCTCTTTTTCTAACATAATGTGTACTTCCGTTAGGGCTGTCACGATAACCGCAATATCGCAATACC
>NW_015557124.1:1284013-1310698 GCF_001515605.1 Sinocyclocheilus anshuiensis | reverse complement strand
ATACCGCGCTATTGAGCCGCTCAAAATTACCGCAAGGGAAATTCCCTCACCGCGACAGCCCTAATTTCCGTAAAAATGAAATACTCCGGAATACAATCTCTTATATGTCTTTGTAGTGTGTGTTTACTTACCTTTATGCCTCATGCAACATCATGTCTTCCTGTAGGAAAGGAAATGAAAGCTCTTTAATATATTGTAACGTTCTCCGACAAGGATGAGGCGTTTTGATGCACAAGGGGTGTTTATTTGTCACCCCTAGACTGATCCTGCGTCCCTTTGCGTGCTGTACAAAGATCACAGCGCCTGCAGAAGTCTTCCACATCACGCCTCAGCCGTCCCCAGTAGAAGGCCTGACGCAGACGTCGAAGTGTCTTTGTCACCCCAAAATGGCCTGATCCAGCCGAGCCATGCATGGCCTTTAACACTGCCTCTTGCATGTCCCAGGCACCACGACCTGCCATCTGTGGTGAAATGCCGACCGCACAGGTAGTACTTAAAATGCCTGATGGCTCTCGCCGTGTGACACAATATCTCTTTTCAGCTTTGCTGAGCATCTTACTAAAATAGGTCACTACTCTCTCTCCATCTCTCTCCATCTGGCCACGCCTGGGATAAGACTGCACTGAAAACCAATGAGAGCCAGCCACAAGGTCCAAACATTCATCCACGCAGGGAAGAGGGTACAAGTCTTTCCGTGTCACTGCGTTGAGCCTCCGGTAATCAACGCAAAAGCGCCACTCCCCCCCCTTCTTCATCCTCTGACCAAGCAAATGCATGAGCTAATAACTCAAATTGGGCATGAAAAGCCTCCCAGTCCGATCTGCCGGAGTATTTTGGTGTTTTTATTCCAACCAGCTGATTCGGTTCATGGGCACCGCCATTATTGTTTACTTTTAGTCCCGTCACTTCTCGCGAGATCGACGCACCGGCGCCAGCAGCGACTGACGTCATGGCGTTCGGCAGCAGCGGATAATGGCAGCTCACTTTCTCGCTCGCAGCCGCGGCCTCACACGGCTCCTTTTTCACTGAATTTGCCATGTACTGATTGGAAATCGCCGCGGTGTGCACACCAAACATATGCACAGCCCCAGCTCCAGCATAACCGTCATCTTCCTCCATCTTAATACGAACTGTATTATCCATTCTCACCAGCGGCCGATAGAAGCTACTCCGCTAATGCCCGCTCAGTCAGGACTCAATCAGCGACTGCCCTTCCTGCAGTCTTCGAAAAAATTTTTTTGTCTTTTTCTTCTGACACCAGTTGTAACGTTCTCCGACAAGGACGAGGCATTTTGATGTACAAGGGGTGCTTATTTGGGCTGTTGTCGGCCACAACCCACGCCGTACACACCCCGACTTCTAAGAGAACCGCACTTGAACCAGTGAGGCACCCTTTCTCCCCCCTCCTTCTCTCTCTTTCCCCTTACACACACACAGGGCCAGAGCCTCTTTTCACATCCAACTCGAACATCCAATAACAGTTCGCAACACAAAAATGAATACAGTGCAACACTAACATTAAGCACATTGTTATCTATAACACAACATGCTTGAACATGCTACAATATCAATTGTCAAGAGATGAATGGAGACATTTGCTAAAGTCTTTTGCTTCTCGGATGTTTCTCTTCAGAGAAAGACCACAGCAATCGCCTCCAGAGATCTCAACAACGTCTCAGTTTGCAGTATGCCTACATTTTGCAATATAAAGTGAGATCTCAATATGAACTCTATAATATTAGCTAACTATTGACTCACCCGTATTTTTTTTTTTTAAGTTCACTAAGGCATTTGAGAAACATTTGAGAACAGTTTAAAATTATCCTTTGGTACACTGTAAAAATTATTTTTCAAAGATGTAAATGAAACAACGATTATTGGAGTATGTTTTAAATTTGTTTCAGTCTCTTTACTTCAAAATTTATTGTTTAATTCAAGGCATTACTTGCAGACTCTTTGTAATTATTTGTAATATTTACTAGCAATTTCTGACTGAAAATTGTTTCTACACTTTTTTTTTCACTGCAATTTACTGAAAAAGTGTGGAAAACATAACTAGTAACACTTTACAATAAGGTTACATTGGTTAACTATATTATCTAACACCGTTTTTAATCAATGTTAGCTAATGCATTTACCAGCGTTAACAAATGGATCCTTGTATTAAGTGTTACTGAAATATATATATATATATATACACTACTATTCAAAAGTTTGGGATCACTAAGATTTTTAATATGTTTTTACCGAAGTTTCTTGTGCTCATCAAGGCTGTATTTATTTGATAAAAAATACAGAAAAAACCCTGTTATTTTGTGAAATATTATTGCAATTTAAAATAACAGTTTCTATTTTAATATACGTTGGAAACAGTTGTGCTGCTTCATGTTTTTTGGAACCTGTGATACTTTTTTCAGGATTCTTTTATGAATATATATATATAATCTTGTGTTACAATATACACTACCGTTCAAAAGTTTGTAGTCAGTACATTTTTTTCTTTCTTTTTTTGAAAGTAATGAATACTTTTATTCAGCAAGGATGTGTTAAATGGATAAAAAGTGACTCATATTGTTAGAAAATATTTTACATTTGAATAAATGCTGTTATTTTTAGCTTTTTATTAATAAAAGAATCCAGAAAAAAGCATGAAGCAGCACAATTGTTTCCAGCACTGATAATAAATCAGCATATTAGAATGATTTCTGAAGATCATGTGACACTGAAGACTGGAGTAATCTAATTTGATCACAGAAATAAATTATATTTTAAAGTATATTAAAACAGAAAACCAATATTAGAAATTGAAATAATATCTCACAGTGTTACAGTTTTGTCTGTATTTTTGATCAAATAAATACAGCCTTGATGAGCATAAGAGACTTCATTAAAAAACATAAAAAATCTTACTGATCCCAAACTGTTGAACGGCAGTGTATATTATTTTCAAAATTATTGAAATTAATGATTACTGGAATACTATTTCAGTTTTTCTACTTTAAAATGTAATGTTAAATTCAGTGAGGTCTGCCATTTTAGATTTTTTTAAATACTATTTAGATTACATTTTATTTATTCTGTTTTAGTCTTTTAGTTTTTATTTATTTACACTTAGTAAGTTTTGTACTTCAACTTAAAATGATTTCAATCATGCATTTCAATATGTTTTTATGTAAAAAATTTTTATTTTTTATTTTTTATTAGGTTTCAATTAGCAAAAATGTTTTAATAGTTTTAATTATACAATAATAACCCTGTTTAGTACAATAGTACAGTATATACTGCACAAAAGTACCATTGTATTATCATTTTTTCCCATACATGTACCACATTAATATATTAACATAGTTTTTCAACATGGTGCCACAGTGGTAAATTGGTGCATTGGATTACTTGTAATTACCATGATAAATAGATGTGGTACTATAGTAAATATCAAAATTGTGCATAATAGGACTTTTGGAATTTTAAGATTTGAGAATTTTTGCAGATCATCTTAATAGAAGAGCAGATACGGCACTTTTTTTTGTCAGTGTATTCTTTTAAAATTCTGTTTTAGTCTTTTAGTTTTTATTTATTTACACTTAGTAAGTTTTGTACTTCAACTTAAAATGATTTCAATCATGCATTTCAATATGTTTTTATGTAAAAAATTTTTATTTTTTATTTTTTATTAGGTTTCAATTAGCAAAAATGTTTTAATAGTTTTAATTATACAATAATAACCCTGTTTAGTACAATAGTACAGTATATACTGCACAAAAGTACCATTGTATTATCATTTTTTCCCATACATGTACCACATTAATATATTAACATAGTTTTTCAACATGGTGCCACAGTGGTAAATTGGTGCATTGGATTACTTGTAATTACCATGATAAATGGATGTGGTACTATAGTAAATATCAAAATTGTGCACAATAGGACTTTTGGAATTTTAAGATTTAAGAATTTTTGCAGATCATCTTAATAGAAGAGCAGATACAGCACTTTTTTTTGTCAGTGTATTCTTTTAAACAGATTTGTTGTTGTTGTTTTTGTATTTCCGTACATTAAACAAAGAAGTAAAAAGTGCAAAGACATGCATTTCAAGATATATTTCACATATCATATCGCATGCCATATTTTTAGGTTGCATCGCTCAGTATAAACTGTAAGTGGTGGTTTGAAAAAGTGATGGTCACTTTGCATGTCGGTCAGATGGTCTCTTCCTGTCTAAGTGGGCATTTATTGACCAGAATAACTGCAGAGTGCATGAGATTTGTAGCAGTCAAAAGTCTGGCGATGCGAGACTATCCAATATTAGGCATTTGTAATGCGAACACAGAGGAGAGAATGTAAAAATAAGATGCATTAGCGAGAGACGTAATCTAAAAGCCTCTGTGGTCTCGGACTGGACGGGTGTTTCGAGGTCTCCCTCTGGTCTCTTCATCTGTGTGAATGGACCCGCAGCACCTGCACAGCACTCTCTGTTTGAACCTCGGCCTTTGAAGAGCACTTCTGTTTGTTTACTCACAGTGATGCTTGGTTAGATTTCCATCAGGAGCTCACTGGAGGTCAGAGCCAAGGCCTGACCTTGGGTCCGGTTTGTTCACAAAGCCGCCACAGAATTTGCTATCAGCCGAGGAAATCTGATCCTGGATCAGCGATCTTTATAATGGCACACGGAGCTGCAGCCGTGGACTGAAACACCATCTCAGATCATTTGGGATTGTATTTACATCAATGCTGTTTGCGGATCTGTGCCGCTTTTTAGTGTATATTGACTAAATTTTATATCGATTATGCGATCTGATAACAAACTCAGACGTATATTATGCAGCATCCTTAAAAACCAAAGGTCCCAGGATACCGTTACTGTATGATACTTCACATGATAATGCAAAACACAACAACACAGATGGTACGGAGAAGGATTTTACGTTTCTTCATCTCCTAAAGAAATAATATCATCTAAAGCACCATCACAAATTATTTTAATCCACCAAGTAAAGAAAGTACAATAGTTTTACCATATGAATATGAAAATCATTCAGTACCAGTGTTATTTGAGCATTATTTATATATTATTATTATTATTATTATTTTAGTTTAATGTTCAGTAATTTTTTAGTTTGTGCTTTTGTCATTTTTTATAGGTTTTATACAATTATTTTTAGATACTACTTATATTTTACATTTCAGTGTTATTTTAGTGTTATTAAAATAATTTGTAATATTATTTTCAATTAGCTTTTCAGTTTTTATTTAAATTTGCGTTTAATTTTTGTTATGTGCTTTTGTAATTTTTATTAGATTTTAGATTTCAGTTTTAGTTTGTATTTATTTGTATTTCTATAAAAAAATCCCTACTCCAACTTAAAAACTTAATTTTTAATTTTCATCAATTAATTTGTATATTTCTTTTTTATTTACTTACTTCAATGCTTCAATTAATTGCCAAAGCAACATTTCATTTTTGTTCAGTTTAAGTTTTTCATATAATATTTACATTTTATTTTTATTTTATGCTACAATATTCAGTACAATAGTACAGTGCATGTTTTTTAGACATGTATAACATAACTGTATTCTTTAAAGTACCTTACACTGCTGTGTAAATATGGTACATCAATATGGAAATCATTCACTGCCATAGTATATTTATAAAAGTATAATGTTATTAACATGGTTTTTCAACATGGTGTCGCATAATATAACTGCATCACATTACATGTAAATACCATGGTAAATGGCTATAGTTACTTCTGGGGTTATACGATTTGACCAATTTATAGATCTTAATAGAAGAACAAAAAAGCTTAGATATGAGATGGCACTTTTTATGATTGTAATGATACTTGAATTTAGATTGTTTTGTTGAATTTAGAAAGTCATAATTTGCACAGTCAGTAAAGTCAAGGACAAGTCTCTCTCACAGTAATTGCATTAAGTGGTTTAGGATTACAGTGAGACAAATGCACACTCTTCAGTCCAATTGTGTTCAGTTGTCTGTTTTTTCTGTCTTCTGTCTTTGCTGTTATCATGGACTTTTGCTGATAAATGAGTATGAATGCATGCATTTTGGATTTGTTGTCTGTCATTAAATAAAATAAATAAATGCATAAATAAAAACAATTAATGAAATAATTCATATTAAACAACATTGTCAATATAATATTATTTTTAATAATAATAATAATAACAACAACAAATAAATAAAACAATTGTAAATAATAATAATATGTCTTATAATTTCTTTATTATTATTATTATTATTAATAATAATAATAAAGCATGTCATAGTTTTTGCTGATTTTAAAACATATGTGCACCAAATATTTGTGCATATTCAACATTATAAAGTAGTACAATAATTCTATTTTTTGTCAAATTTAAATTTAATTGTTTTTTACAATTATTTAAATTATGTCAAAATTACAAGCAAATATTTGCTTGTGACAATGATCTTTATTAAAATCTATATAAAAAAGATAAGATTTGAAAACATCTTTTTCTCAACAGATTAGTTGTAACTCAATTTCTTGTTCAGTTATTTGGGATTTGGGGAAAAAAAACTGTTTTGATTTAGTTTTTGCCTCCTGTAAGCATTTAAACAGCCGGTCCCTGTTGTACAGAGCGCTTGTAAAGGCCTGGCCGTCAGAAGGACCTTGGATCTCGCCCTGGATGAAGAATGAAACTTTATGCTTTGATGATAAAGCTTTCCAATACCCAGAGCAAACGTTTGTCGGGAAAAAGCCATGACAGCGAGCTATTACTAGCAGAAGACATCAGTGAGGATGTCACCTGACTTCTCGCCCGTGTTTGCTTCCAAATCCCTTTGAGGATGACTAGTGGGGACCCGCTTGACGTGTGTGTAAGATGAGACAAGACTGGATCCCAGAGAACCAGGATTAGCAAGAAAGACTCTGTCCATGATTGATGCTGATGACAGTCAAAGACATTTTTTTTTTGTGTCCAGGAAATATTAAAGGCAGGAATTACTCTGTATTTATTAAAGGGAAGCTATATTATGATTATTAATTGAATGTATTTTCTTCTTTTTTTAAATGATGGAAATATGTTCAATTATATTTTTAATTATATTTCAATCAAATAATTTTTATTATTATTATTAGTCATTTTTTTTTCAAATCATGGAAAGAAATATGTTCAGTTATATTTAAAGTTATATTTAAATCCTATTGTTCATATTAAAAATGATTAATATCATATATTATCAATAAAATAAAATGATAACATCATATATCATACAGTATATTAAAATTATTTATTATGTCTTGAATACTACTGCTACTAATAAATCATATGTTTTATGGTTTTCACTTATATTAATATATATGTATGAAATATTTGTGCATATTTAACATTTTAAAATATTACAATCAAATTTAAATTGATTTTGTAATTTTTTTTAATATATTGATTGTTGTCATTATCATTATTATTATTTCTCTATATAAAGATATAAATGTTCACGTTTCAAATATTTGTTTGTGACATAGTGATTTGCATGAAAAATGTACATTTATATAAAAAATATATTTTGAAAATATATGCAAAAATATGTTGTCTTTGTCAGTGAAAAACCATAAAATAACAGACTGATGTAATTTATGTTCATGTACACTGAACAAAATTATAAACGCAGGTTTTTGGACCCCCCCGGACCCCCCAATACAGTAAAACTGCACATTTTAGAGTGGCCTTTTATTGTGGCCAGCCTAAGGCACACCTGTGCAATAATCATGCTGTCAATCAGCATCTTGATATGCCACACCTGTGAGGTGGATGGATTATCTCGGCAAAGGAGAAGTGCTCACTAACACAGATTTAGACAGATTTGTGAACAATATTTGAGAGAAATAGGCCTTTTGTGTACATAGAAAAAGTCTTAGATCTTTGAGTTCAGCTCATGAAAAATGGGGGCAAAAACAAAAGTGTTGTGTTTATAATTTTGTTCAGTGTATATATTTTACATTGATTGCCTATATTTTACATTGATCAGATTTTGGTAAAGGAAACATTATAATATTTTTTATTTTAATTTAAATTTTTTTTTAGAGCAACTCCAGTGAGCATATTCTGTACCTGTAGGATTGCCCTGAATCAAGTTGGTTTGTTAATATGTTATGTAGAAACAGAATATAGTGTCATTGGTTAAAAAACACTTCATATCAAAGTCTTCCTGTTTTGAGTTATCTTGTTTTTACAACTTCTACAACTATGCATGACACTGCCATCATTTAAAGAGCAAAAAAGCCTTTATGTTCACTAAATTGGACAAACATTTGGCAGCAGCATGTTCTGCTTGGAAAACTTTGGTGCAATATGCGCGCGGCGATACCAACAATCTGCAAATATTTCTTTGAGGTGTTTCATCTTTACTCTGTCTGGGTCTAAATCCTCATTGTTTACCTCCACAGTTCAATGGACTGGCTTAAATGTGATTTTACCCCTGATTTTCCCGCCAGCTTACTGTTTTATCTCATCGAGATCTACTTGCGTAAACCGCATCAGATCTACTTTCCGCAAGTCGCTTCGCAAACAGGCCCGGCTTCACAGCAGGGACACAAATCCTCCCTAATCCAAATTAGCCCCTCCAAGTCAAATAAAACAGTCTGTCACGCACCGTCTCGCTCGCCCGTCTCTCCTATTTATGATAGCGGCAGATGGCACTGGGAGGATGGACCTAAAAACAGCAATATATTAAACAGAAAACAAAATGACTCTCTCTTGTTTGCTCAATATACATACAGCCGCATAAAACTGAATCTACACGGATTTACATTAGAATCTGGATATGCTTTATTAGATTATGTCAGCGTTAACTAAGCAATACTTCATGCAAAAGTGAGAACTCGCTCTCAAATCAAATGTCCAACAGTAAAGTCTGACACGTCAAGGGTTAAAGTGATGTTAATGAGGTTGAACGCTATTGCACTGGGTTAATTTACTTTAATCAAAGTCATTCTGTATGCTTTGTGGAGGTGTATTAATTAAAGGTTTAGTTCACCCAAAAATGAAAATTAGCCCATAAATTACTCACCCTCAAGTCATCCTAGGTGTATATGACTTTCTTCTTTCAGACGAATCCAGTCAGAGTTATATTAAAAATTGTCTTTGATCTTTCAAGTTGTTTCATGGCACTCAGCAGGTGTTGCATGCATCAGTCCAAAAGCACTTAAATAAAATGCGCCCATCCATAAAAAAAAAGTGTCTCACACAGCTCCGGGGATGAACAAAGGCCTTCTGTAGCGAATCGATGCGTTTTTGTAAGAAAAATATCCATATTCAAAACATAATAATCACTTTAATCTAGCTTGCGCTCACTGTTGTACACGGGAAGCAGTTGAGACACTTTTTTTTTTATGGATGGGCGCATTTTAATGCTCTGCATTTAACCCATCCTAAGTGCACACACACAGCAGTGAACACACACCCGGAGCAGTGGGCAGCCATTTTTATGCTGCGGCACCCGGGGAGCAGTTGGGGGTTCGGTGCCTTGCTCAAGGGCACCTCAGTCGTGGTATTGAAGGTGGGAGAGAGCGCTGTACATTCACTCCCCCCACCTACAATCCCTGCCGATACGAGACTCGAACCCGCAACCTTTGGGTTACGAGTCCGACTCTCTAACCATTAGGCCACGACTTCCCCCTGATAGACAACATATATACTAATAGACAACATTACAAGTCCATTCTGATTAGTTTAGCACATATTTCTATGATATTCTGGTTTGTAGATATGACTCGAATGGGATTTTTTCTCACGCTTTGCATCTGAGAAGAGAAAACAGTTTAACCCTTGATGTTAGTGGTTTGTTCAAATCATTAACACTAACTATGAGCGATAGTAAGTTATACCTGACTTGGCAAACATTGCTAATGATAAAACAGTCTCTCGGTACTAATGCATTTAAATGTCTATGAGCAGCCACAATTTGTAAAATGTCAAAGATACACATCGTTTAAACAATATTTAGAGCCTCATTACCTAGAAAATGGCAAACGCATCAATTTCACTTGTGCAAAGTGAGTTGCATCTACAATTTTCCCCCCTTCAGGTTGAATTATCTGTTTCACTTAAATTTTAGTTCGTTTTAGAAATTATGTTGTAGTTTTTGTATGTTTTGTTTATTCTTAAAATCAATTTAATTGCACCCAGTGTTATTTTCATACCACTGCTAAACTATTATAGGTTTTGAATTAGATTTTATTTTTACAGGTTCTGTTTTCAGTTTAATTGTAAGTAGTTTTAGTTATCTTGTTGAGAGTTTTTGTATGTTTTGTTTCATTTTCATTTTATTTCGGTTGTGGCCAATGCTATTTTTGTATGATTGATATACATATAGGTTTAAATTAGATTTTTTTTTAAATGTTGTTTTCACTTTAATTTGAGTTATTTATTGTGTTTTTTGTATGTTTTGTTTAATGTTCAACTCAATTCAATTTTGCCCAGTGTTATTTTATTACTACTGATATACTATTATAGGTTGTGAATTAGAATACATTTTTATATGCTCTGTCAATTTAATGTTAGTTAGTTTACATAATTTTGTTATGTGTTTTGTATGTTTTGCTTAGTTTCGATTCAATTCAGTTGTGCCCAATGATATTTTAGTATCACTGACATACTATATTATAGGTTTTAATTAGATTTAATTTTTATGTTGTTTTCACTTTAATTTTAGTAATTTATTGTGTGTTTTTGTTTCATTTCATTTTAAATTAAATTACTATATACTAGATAGATATACTATTATAGGTTTTTATTATTAGATTATATTTTTATATGTTATGTAGTAATCCTTTTTAGTATTTTTTTTTTAATATGTCTATATAGTTGGTATTAATTCTGTTCACATTTATTTTTTAAAATTTATTTTAATTTTATAATTTGTTATTTGATTTAATTTTACCTATTTTACATTGCCTTGCCTTGGCAACTGTAGTTGAAATAAAATGTGTTCAGTTTATTTATTTATTTTTAATTATTTTATTTCAGCCATTTATTTTACTTTACAACAGTTTTTTAATGGTTTTAATTTACTATAATAATCATGATTGTGCCCAAATCAATCTGTGATTAAAGAGCGACTCAAATAAAGAGTCTGTGAACGTGATGATTTCAAGCCAGATCGACAGGGGAAAACTTATTACTTACTCTTTAAAGCCTGTGGCCTGTTAACATATCTCATGTAAGCATTTTGCATCTGTGCTCATTACAGGTTACACAATTCACACCGTATGAGTGTTGCATAGCTTCAGCGATCATTTTCACACATTGCATGCAAAAATAAAATAAAATAGCAGAAAACATGGGGGAAAAGGTAAAGCCGACATTTCCAATTGGAAATGAATTGGACGGCATGTGATTCGAGTGGTTTAAAATAAAAGTGCTTGGAGATTAAGGCAATTTTGTTTCTTTGCAACAATGTGCATCAATTAATCATTTACATGCATTGAAAGGAGTCAATTTTGATTGTGCATGTTGACTTTGGTCACTCTAATATGAATAAAAGAGGCAGTTGCTAAAAGCAGCCCAATTATTCCTGAGATCTGAACTGTACTTTAAGTTGCTCTACTTTTGAATCGCATTTTGCAATGAGACAGCAAGTTTTGTGGGGCAAACAAACAGCACAACCTCGACATCTTTGTGTTGTCAAAAGCACACATAACCTTACCTTTGTTGTCACTGGGAATTCTCGGCTCCCCCTACATTTGCCATTGTTGACATTGCTGAACATTTCATGTATGGTCCGACTCCTGTTGAGAGCGCCTCTCACATAAATAGTTCAAACTATTCCCCGTCTGAGTCGAACCCCACAGCGTCACATATCTCGAGCAAAGCCATCCGTCTGGACCTTCGCTTGTCAGTTTCAATGAAAGTCTCCATCTTCTCCAGTTGTAAATGAAGGTTGTGTGCAGCGCTCAGCCTCGAGCAACACTTCACCGTCTGCTGGACAATTCTGCTGTTATCTAGTCACTTTTGGAAGAGCTGCATGCATCCTGTAGGAAAAACCACAAATGAGATTCTGAATCGTTTCTCCTAGACACAGATGAGATTAAACAGAGCAAATGGAGACTTACCTGTAATTCTTCTGCTCATATATTTTCAAAACACATCAAACATGAGATTTGAACTCCAAATTATCCTAAGATCAAATGATTTTACAAATGAGATTCGGAATTGTTTCTAGACAGCAATGACATTAAAGAGATGAGTCTTTGCTTAATCCCGTTGTGCCCAGTGATATTTTAGTAGCACTGATATACTGTTATAGGATTTGGGAATTAGATTTGTATTTTTGTATCTTCTTTTTTCCCTTTAATGAAGTAACCTGTTGTGTTTTGTTATAATTATTGATTGATTAAATAGGTCTATATAGTTGTTACAAATTTTTATTTACAGTATTATTTTATTTAGTTTTAGTTATTTTAGTACTTCAAGAAATGTTGCCTTGGAAACTAGCTGAAATAGTTTAATTTTTATACATTTTAATATATATTTTCTATATATTTTAAGTTTCATTTTTTAATATATTTATTTAATGTATATTTTATCAAATCATTTTATGGATATCATTTATAGATGACATTCTGAATTGCTTCTCCTAAACAGAAGTGAGATTAAGTTGAGAAAAATGGAGACTTTTGCTGACCTTTCTGCTTAAAAATTATTACCAAGACTCTGGTAAGTCTCAAACTGTGCTCCATCTGCAATAAAACAGATTAATTTGAAATCAAACTAATTATTTCAAAATCAAATCATTTTATATGATTTTGGCATTTACAAATGAGATTCTGATACTTTTGCTTATTTCTTCTGCTTATATTTCAAAACATATTTGAACTCCAACAAATTCTTTGAAGATCAAATGATTTTATGATTTTATCATTTACAAAATTACATTCTGAATTGTTACTGCAATGAGATTAAAGCAAAAGGAAACCTTTAAGTCTTATATATTTTCAATAAGACTCCAGTAAGTCTCATAATATGCTCAGTCTGCAATAAAACACAACATTTCACTTTAAAATCAATAAATTCTTCCAAAATTAAAGGGGTCATATGATGCGATTTCAATTTTCAGACCGATGAGCTTTGTAAAAATCAACGAGTTTCAGAAGGCGGGGCATAGAGGAGAAACAACAATGTACAGTATGTGGAAAATAATGTGTTTTTTGAAACTTAAACCGCATAAACACATTTCATTACACCAAATACACAAAATAATGTTCTTTTTAGCAACATCATATGACCCCTTTAATACATTTTTTTTATAGGATTTTATCATTTACAACTGAGATTCTGAATTGTTTCCAAACAACGAGATTAAATTGAACAAATGGAAACTTTTGCTTATATATTTTCACTAAGACTCCAGTAAGTCTCAAACTGTGCTCAGTCAATAAAACATGAGATTTCAGATTGAACTCAAGGAAATTCTTCCAAGATCAAACTATTTGATCATTGTATAGCTTTATACTCTTACTGTCAACAATGTACTCATTTATTTAAATTATTATTGAGGAGAAATATCTGAGATAAAGGTAATACAAAAAAAAAAAAAAGTAATACAAAAAAAGAAAAAAATTGCAAACTTCTGAGCAACAAATCTTTGTAACCTGTCCTTCAAAATAGCATAAAAATACAAATCATAGATCTTAAATATCTATTAATAACGCGTTTCTCATAAAGGACACAGCAGAAAATCGGACGGAGCATGCAGCACAGCAGTGATTTTGATGGATGACTTTTAATTTAACAGGAAAGGTCACAAGCCACACAACCTGACATTGAAGAATCAGTGCTCATTACATGTTTTAGTTAAATTATTAGTTTAATGTCTTGTATAGTTTCACGTGGGACTTTTTCACAGGAAAAAGCAGACATCACAAGCTCAAGTTTACGACAGCGATCTGCACCTATAAAACGACTGAATTCATTAGTTTTCAATGAGATTCAAAGTGGCATCAGAGACGGCTGACGATACATTGAAGTTAAGCGGAGTTTAACTTCATGCAAATGCACTTGCATTGCTAGACGCATTAACAGTCACTTGCATAAAGTTTTATCTGTGAAAAATATTCCTAATGTTATTTCAGATATCTAGTCTCAATGCATTTGTTGACAGCAAAGGCATGCATATCTCTGGACATCTTCCTCTGTGCAAAGGTAGCAGACGTGTTTGCCCGTCCTCTAGAAGGTCTGAAACATCAAGGTGCCTGAGGGATGCAAAAAACACACAAGCTTCCCAGAAAATAAAAGATTATAGGACAAGACAACATAGTCAAAAAGAAAGAGTTTCTCTATAGGACAGGATTGGATATCTGGGACAGGCTGCCCCAGAACAGGCACCACAAACGTCAAGTTGTGTTTGTTTGAGGCACAAAACAAGCACAAACTACCTTTGTTGACTATCGCTGGGAATTCTGCCAGTGCGAACTACCTTTCCGAGAGAACCTGATGTTAGCCTGTCGAGGACAAAGGAGGAAGCTCTAGCAAAAACTCACTGAAGCGTGAGCGCAGCTATTGCATGACCCACAAACCAACTCTACATCCTCGGACGACTCTTTCAGAGCTTTGTCCATTTCTCACGTCGAGTCAGGCCACCCGCTCTCACAGATAAGCGCTCCCGGCCGTCTCGCTGCCTGCCAGGGGAGATTACGCATGTTTGCAACGTGAGCATGATTTCCATAAAGCGTCGAAACTCAATCATCCCCCTTTGCGACGTCTGTCAGGCTGCGATGCTCTCACCTGTCAACCTCCGTCACAGCAATCGTCAATGACATGTAGAAGAGGCAAAGAATGTAAAAGCACAGGAATTGAATGAAGACACCCTTGGAAGTGGATCTGTCGAGATGTGCTTCGCTATCGCAGTTATTTGACCTGTGCAAATAAAGAATGACGCCGTTTGTATTGTGACTACACTGTTTTCCGCCTACACGAGTGTGTTGTTACGAGTGATTCATATTGTAAGCAATGACAGATTGACAATATATTGCTGACAACATGCCAGCGTGTTAAGGTTGAAATAACACATTGGGTCAAGGAGGCCCTATTTTCCTTCCATTTGAACATCCGTATGAATCACTGAATTTGAATTGCACTCAACCCAGACACTCAAAGCGCATGTAGTAGCTTCTCTCCGCGGCACCCACCATGATGATGCAACGGCAGACAATGTCACAGTGATGTCTTCAGCACACTCTGGTGATCCGGTGGGATGGAAGTCACTTACACAATCGACTGGACTCAAATCAGCAGCTGCAAGACAGATAGGGATATTATAAAGAAACAGTGACGTTTGTGTACTGTATGACTAACTACTGATATAATTAACAGGATACTGACCTTAGTCACAAAACAAAAAAAAACACGTAGAACAAGTTAAAAAAAATCATAAAAAGACTAAGATAGAAAGAAAGAAAGACAGACAGAGAAGAGACAGACAGACAGACAGAGAGAGACAGACAGACAGACAGACAGACAGAGAGAGAGAGAGAGAGAGAGAGACAGACAGACAGAGAGAGAGAGATAGACAGACAGACAGACAGACTGCCTTAAGTTCCAGACTTAAGGCAGTCATTGCCTGCAAAGGATTCTCAACAAAATATAAAAAAATAACATTTTATTTATGATTATATTTATTTGTCCAATTACATTAGAGCCCCTGAAAATGGGGGACTGTGTATAAAAATGGTTGTAATTCCTAAGCTTTTTGTTATACTTTTGTTCAACCCCCTGAATTAAAGCTTAAAGTCTGCATTTCAATTAATCTTGATTGTTTCATTCTATTCTGGTAGCATACAGAGCTGAAATTATGAAAATTGTGTCAGTGTCCAAATATATATGGACCTAACTGTAGATAGCAGACAGCTTTGTTGATTAATATTCACATGTCATATTGAAGATCAGAGTATCTTTACTGTTGTATTTATCAGTCAAAGGTAAATCAGATTTGCTCAGGTAAAGATTTCGGCTTCATTGTTTATTCAGTTTAGTTTTGCTCCAAACAAAGTTCAGTTTATAAACTCCGACACTAAGTAGAGACTTTCCGTATATACTGAGGAGAAGTTTAACATGCTAATGTTGTGTGACTGCTCATAAAATATGGATGATATTTTGTTATCACATTTTTATGATACTTATGTGACAGTGGGTGTGAATAAAATGAGATGTTTTTAACATTTTCTCAGAGAAAATCTCATTAATTTGAATCTATCAGATTTGTAGAAGCCGGTTTGGGATTTTGTTTCCCAGCAAAACAATCTGAATAGAGATGAGCGAATGAAATCAATGTGGATCACTTACACCACGGTGACAAAAGATGCCACAGAGCTAAATCTTAATTAGCTGAAATAATGAGACCAATACAGAATCCAATCCAATTAGAAGAGAAAAGTCTCTTGAAGCGAAGCCTCTCCACGGGACGATAAACACAACGGAACAACATTACGTTCCACAGAGAAAAGAAAACTAACAATACGAGGACTTCAGCATCGCCGTCTGTATTCCTGATAATGCTTAAACACATTGTCAATTAAAAGACAAAAACACTTCAACCCAATAATTGAAGGTTGTGAGAGAGCAAGCCGAGGCTGATTTGTCATAGCATGTTGACGTTTCATAGCATGAATAAACAACCAGCGATGTTGAGGTACTGTATATCTTTATGCTGCTCAGTCAACAGATCTTCTAACGACATGCCGACTAGACAAATGATAATGATGTGCAGTCATAAACAGCAGAGGTCATTTATCCTGCTGAGGGAAAATAACCAGTTTAAACCAGCCCATGGTAGATAAACTGGTTTTAAGTACTGGTCAGGCTGGGAGAGGCGCTAGTCGAGTAGTTAAAACAGCTTAAACCATTTAGGATAACCAAAACATCTTTGGCTAATGTATTTATTAAAAATACATTTTTTTTTTCATAAGGGTCCAGACAGAATGTAAGCAATTCTGTCACTCATATCATAAATTAATACAAAATAAATATAAATCCTTGCTTACTTGATGTGCATGCACGATAATGAATTATATATCCTTCTCTGACCTTTTTTTTTATTGATGCTTTTTGTAATTGTAGATACAGTTTCTCCGATATTCATAAACTGTTTCAAAACCTATAAGCTGCTTACCTAGGGAGCATTTTAGGTCTTCAACAAGTGATGTCTAGTTATCAACACTGGACATTTTTTTTTTATTTAACAACAATTTTATGCCAATTTGTGTAAAAATGTTTTGGTGGTCTGAATAAAAATAAAATAAAATAAAATACATCAACTAATGTTAATTTAAACAACCTAAAATGTTAAAAATTGCATTTGTATAGGTAGAAATTAAAATGTGCCCATATTGATAATCAATTGAATTGTTTTTGATTACACTTTATTTTAAATTGTCCTTGTTACGTTGTAATTATACATTTAAGTACTGAGTAATATTAATTACCTACATATACTTACTATATGGTAAGCATTAGGATTAGGGTTTGGCTTAGGGTTACTTGCATGTAATTATGCATAATTAATTGTTATTATAGTACATGTAATGTGTAACAAGGACACCTTAAAATAAAGTGTTACCCTGTTTTTTCATTGTTTCATTTTTATTTTTTCAATATCATAGTTCTTGATACCTACTGCATTAACTAATAAATGTTACCAAATTTAAGCTTATTGTAAAGTGTTATCAGAAAAAAATGTACATAAAATATCACGCAATTTACACAACTAGAAACGTAAAAAAAAAATGCATTTGTAAAGATATAAATTAAAATTGACCCATTTTAAGAAACGCTGTAAAATTAAAATTTACCCATTGTAAGAAATGTTGTAAAATTATTTTTCATTGTTAGTTTATATGCCTACTGCATTAAGTAATGTTAAAGACTTTATTTGTAATTATACATTTAAGTACTGAGTAATATTAATTACCTACATATACTTACTATATGGTAAGCATTAGGATTAGGGTTTGGCTTAGGGTTACTTGCATGTAATTATGCATAATTAATTGTTATTATAGTACATGTAACGTGTAACAAGGACACCTTAAAATAAAGTGTTACCCTGTTTTTTCATTGTTTCATTTTTATTTTTTCAATATCATAGTTCTTGATACCTACTGCATTAACTAATAAATGTTACCAAATTTAAGCTTATTGTAAAGTGTTATCAGAAAAAAATGTACATAAAATATCACGCAATTTACACAACTAGAAACGTAAAAAAAAAAATGCATTTGTAAAGATATAAATTAAAATTGACCCATTTTAAGAAACGCTGTAAAATTAAAATGTACCCATTGTAAGAAATGTTGTAAAATTATTTTTCATTGTTAGTTTATATGCCTACTGCATTAAGTAATGTTAAAGACTTTATGCTTATTCTAAAGTGTTAGCAAAAATTAAAATAAATACATAAAGTGAGTTAGCATAATACTTCAACTAGTTTTAAATTACATAACTTTAAATGTGAAAAATGCACCTTTATAAGTAGAAATAAAAAATTTACCCATTTTAATAAATGTAAAATTATTTTTCATTGTTAGTTCATAATGCCTACTGCATCAAACTAATGTTAATCAAATAGCAAAAATTAAATAAAATAAAATAAAATAAAGTGATATTACTTCTGGATCCATCATCATATTGTTAATGGAATGCTGAGCTGCTCAGCTTTTTGCAATTATAGATACATCTTTCTCTGAAGTTCATAAACTCTGTTGCAAAACTACCTAGGCAGCATTTTAAGTCATCACAGGCACACTACTGGTCCAGTTTAACATTATATTTCCAGATTAATATTAATATGCAGAGCCTATTTTGCATGTTCCAAAGACAAGGATGCATTTGTGATGAGCTCACAAAAATCATTAAATCAAATCAGAAATTGGCTTATAACAGGGCTGCAATGTTAAAATCAATGCAAATCCCATTGTTAGCTTGCAACATGCTAACCTCAGACTAACTCTATTAGACAATAACATGCGTTATACAGTAACATGTCAACAAAGCGTGCAATAACAGCGGTGTTGTACTTCATATCAAACAATGCCAGGGAAAGAAATAAACTGTGCAATGAGCTTTGGAAAAAGCTAACAGTTATTTGTCAAAGGCCTGATCTATTTTGTTCTCTTTCACAGGTTTTTGAACACTTAATGTAGCAATACTGGGTTTAAATTAGACGTGTCCATAAATACACAGGATACAAAAATCAATTCTCACAGATACAGCTGTGAAAGTTCACACTTGAAGAACTAGAGGATGAAACAGCTGTGTTATAACACACTATAAAACAGCTGATAAAACAATGTTTTTACAGATACAGCACAAATTTATGATGTGAATGTCTCACTTTGAATGAGACGTGTTACTTAATTGAAAAGCTTTATCAGTACAATGAGGCCTTTTGTAAATGTTCAGAAGAGTTTCACTTGATCAAGATGAAAAGATATTTGAAGGAAAATGATATCGCTCAAATGTTTTTCCTTCATAGAATATACAGAAATGACTTTGTCTCAGACGTTTCTCCCATGGTTTATTAGTACAAATAAAAATAAATATGGAGAATAAAATTTGATCTTGGGAGAATCGGATGAGAAATATTCATTTCAAGATCTCTGATTTTTGATTGCAGGATCTTGGACAATCTGAGGACAGTTTGAGACATTGTTGAATATGCTTATTAATTGTTCTTTAATAAGAAATTGTGATTACTGTGAGGTTACTGAGATCTTTTTTTGCAGGGGTAACATTTGCCTGAAGAAAGCTTCAGGCTCAGACGGTGTATCACCTGCCTGTCTAAAAGTCTGTGCTTAAAAACTGGCCCCCATCTTCACGCAAATCTTCAACAGATCACAGGAGCTGTGCGAAGTTCCCTGCTGCTTGAAACGCTCCACCATCACTCCGGTCCCCAAAAAGCTCAAAATCACTGGTCTTAATTATTACAGACCTGTCGCTCTCTCACGTCTGTGGTCATGAAATCATTTAAGAGACTGGTCCTGGCCTACCTGAAGGACATCTCTGGACCCTTGCTGGATCCTCTTCAGCTTGCCTAAAGAGCAAACATGTCTGTGGACGATGCAGTCAACATGGGACTGCATTACATCCTGAAACATCTTGACAGACCTGGGAATTACGCAAGGATCTTATTTGTGGACTTCAGTTCGGCCTTCAGTATCATCATGCCTGACCTTCTCTCAGACAAACTCACACAGCTCTCTGTGCCTACCTCCATCTGTCAGTGGATCACCAGCTTCCTGACAGACAGGCAGCAGCTAGTGAAGCTGGGCAAACTCACATCCAGGACTCACCGTCAGCACTGGCGCCCCTCAGGGCTGTGTTCTCTCCCCACTGCTCTTCTCCCTCTACACGAATTACTGCTCTTCAAAGGACCCCTCAGTCAAGCTCCTGAAGTTTGCGGACGACACCACACTTATCGGCCTCATCAAGGACGGAGACAAGTCTGTTTACAGACAGGAGGTTGAGCACCTGGCTGTCTGGTGCAGTCACAACAACCTGGAGGGCGCCCCTCAGGGCTGTGTTCTCTCCCCACTGCTCTTCTCCCTCTACACGAATTACTGCTCTTCAAAGGACCCCTCTGTCAAGCTCCTGAAGTTTGCGGACGACACCACACTTTTCGGCCTCATCAAGGACGGAGACAAGTCTGTTTACAGACAGGAGGTTGAGCAGCTGGCTGTCTGGTGCAGTCACAACAACCTGGAGCTCAACATGCTCGAAACAGTGGACATGATTGTGGACTTCAGGAGAAACCCCCTGCACTCCCCCGACTCACCATCATGAACAGCACTGTGGCTGTAGTGGAGTCATTCAGATTCCTGGGAACCACTATCTCTCAGGACCTGAAGTGGGACAATCACATTGACTCTATTACTAAAAAGGCCCAGCAGAGGCTGTATTTCCTCCACCAGCTGAGGAAGTTCAACCTGCCACAGCAGCTGCAGAAACAGTTCTACTCGGCCATCATTGAGTCTGTCCTGTGTTCATCTATAACTGTTTGGTTATACCAAATCAGCCAATCAGACAATCAAATCAGACATCAAGAGACTACAGCGGATAGTCAGGACTGCTGAGGCGATTATTGGTGCCCCTCTACCCAACCTCCAAGATCTTTACATCTCCAGAGTAAGGGAAAGGGCTAATAAAATCACTATGGACCCCACACCCAGCCCACTCTCTCTTTGAACTGTTGCCCTCTGCCTCTGTCTTTTTACTTCAAAATTTCACATTTAATTCAATGTGTTACTTGCCATTTTTTTGTAATTATTTCTGAAATTCCCTAGCAATTTCTGAGTGAAAATAGTTTTTATAGATCATTTATATAGTACTATAGTTTTTAATATGTTAAGTTAGCTTTTTAATTTTCAGTTTTCATTTTAATTTTATTTTTAGTTAGATTTTTTTAATTTGTGAATATTTTTTATAATTTTATCATACATTTAGTTTATTAGTTCTTTATTATTACGAATTATATTTAATTTGTTTTTATTTAAGTGTTTTATGTATTTATTTATTCAGTAAATAACTTATTTTACTTAGTAAATAATAAAACAAAATAAAATATTGTTTCTTCATAATACATCAAGAAATGTTAATTTATACAACTTGAAATGTAAAAACGCATTTGTATATTAAAATTGAAATTAATCTAAATGACTAAATGCCGTAAAAGTTCATGATACCTAATTCATTAACTAATAATGAAAAAAATAAGCTTATTGTAAACTGTTAGCAAAAATAAAAACAAAAATAAAATAAAATATTTCTTTCAGTTTTTGTTCTAGTTGTTTTTTTTTCAATCAATCAATCAATCAATCAATCAATCAATCAATCAATCAATCAATCAATCAATCAATCAATCAATCAATCAATCAATCAATCAGTCAATCAATCAATCGATATTTGTTGTGCTTTAACATATTTCGGTTAGTTACTAAGGCAACATTTATACTTTTTTTTATTGTTTCAGTTTCAGTAAATTTTAGCCCTGTAAGTGACTTTTTGAGTCCAGGGATGAAATAAATGGACATCTAAGTCTGTGAGTTGACAGTTTAAGTATAATTTACTCACATATGTACGTTGGGTTACTGCAGATCACTCAGGTTTGTCCTTGATTACCCGAAGGCTTCTCTGAATGGTGCACTTCTGAGCTAAAATTAACACTGCCTATAAAAGCAATGGTCTGTAAAAATACAAGCAAACAAAGGTCAGATAAATTAGAGATCAGGACTGGCAGTGGTGCGTGTAAAGACGTGCAGGATGGAAAGCAGAAGTTGCTCAGGTTATTCTGGGATACGGGATGCCATATGTTGGACACTGGGAATACATGAACTCACTGGCACTCATGTTTGCAATGCAGTACTAGTGTACTAAAATAGTATGTGTCAAACAGTGTGAAAATAGTATGTAAAATGCAGTATGCAATGATAATTTACCACATTGTCACCTGCATGGTTAATTTAATGTGTGGTGTCTAATTATCAGCATGGAAATAAAAATAGATTGTTTGACATTTTAATCCAATATGTGTAAAATGTTTTGATAGTCTGATTAAAATGATTAAAATAGTGAATTATAAAACAAAAATATTAAAATAAAATAAAATATTTTTTCTTCATAATACACTAAACTTGAAATGTAAAAATGCACTTGTATATGTAGAAATTGAAATCAATCTAGATTACTAAATGATGTAAAAAAAATTGTTAGTTCATGATACCTAATGCAACTAATGTTAAAAAATGAAGCTCATTGTAAATTGTTAGCAAAAATAAAAAAAATACAATTAAATAAAACAATTATAAAATGATTTTTTTTCATCAAATAATATTAATTTACACAACTTCAAATTTAAAAATTCCTTTGTATATGTAGAAAATGAAATTAATCTAGAAATGAATCTACTTAATGCTTAATAACTTTCATTGTTAATCAATAATACCTAATGCATTATCTATAAAAATAATCTTATTGTAATTGCTTAACAAAAATAATAAATATAATAATATAATATATATATATATATAATAAATATATAATATAATATAATAATACAATGAAATATTAAAATAAAAAATAACATCAAATAATGTTAATTTATGCAACTTTAAATGTACAAATTAATTTCGCATATGTAGGAACTGAAATTAATTTAGTGTACTAAATACTGTAAAAGTTTTTTTTCATTGTTAGTTCATGATACCTAATGCAGTATCTAATGTTGAAAACAAAATAAGCTTATTGTATTTTTTTTAGCAAACAAATAAATATAATGTATTAACAAAATCGAATATTGTTTTCTTTTCATAATATGAGTAAAGTGTTAGCAAAAATAAAATAAAATAAAAAATAATATGATATTACATCTGGTTCAATCATCGCATTAGCAATAGAAAGGCAAGTCAAACAAATTGCATTCGTTTGTTATACAGTACTCCATGAAGTGTGCTCCTGTTATATACTGTACATTTGGGGAAATGTAGGTCTAAAATCTGTGCTTGTAGAAAGGCAGACATTGGACAAATATGTAAGACATTTTTAGAGTGGTCTGTCAGTTATTATTTATATAAAAACACAGAATCACTAAAAGATTAACAAAATGCAACAATATTGAGATGTTGCACAATCCAGGCACAAAAAAAGAGTTGTGGTTGTGGGTGTTGAAATATCTTATGACATCTCATACAAATATGAGTCCATGTACAGTCAGTTTGACAGGCAGCTTTTGCATCCTAAAACCTCCTGGTAGATCCTATTTACAATCTTGAATAAAATAACAACAACACAATGATAAGGCTTGAAATAATTCACAAGGTTGTCAGCTGGACATGCAGGGGGCAGTGTGCAATTTCAAAAGAGTTTGCTGCTGAATATTGTTTTGATTTTGGCATCAGGGCGGTAATTAGTTTATGTTGGGAAAGTTGTCGTTGTGTAATATTCCACATGAAAGGTTAAAAACACGTCTTAAACAGCAACTGTGCTGTGACGATTACTTTGACAAGCACGCAGCAGTATAGACTGCATAATTTATAAGAAAGTGACAAGACGTTGTTTAGAAAGTTTTTACATGAAAGGCTCCAAAAGTTGTTGCTGTTATCTTCCTAATTCCCCCAATCCTCGTTATGCATTACAATATGTTTGTGTCAGTCTACATGGCGGCTGAGAAAAGTAGAGGAAAAACAGGACAAGAAACTTCTGACACTACTGAGAAAGTCAAATGTGTGGTTGCGTCTAATGCCAGTCGCATACATATAGACTTATTTGATGATCTGATTGTTTAAATATGCTCTTTCACATTTTAGGAGACAAACTGAAGCCAATAATTGAGACATACAGTAGACTATAAAGCTATAAATTCATTATTTTGAAAATTTTGATGAAAAATGTTCATATCGAGATTTTTAACGTTTCTTTTTTTTTTTAATCTGTTAAGCATTTAATCAATTTAAGCATGGTTGGAGACACTATTCTTCTGAAAATCAAACAAGATCTGAAAGGTTTTGCAATTTGTGCTCCATTGCAAGAAATAGTTCTCCAAAAAAATTTACATTTGCTGAAAATGTCCTCACCTTCAGGCCATCCAAGATGTGGACGAGTTTGTTTCTTCATCAGATTTTGAGAAAGGTAGCATTCCATCACTTGCTCACCAATGGATCCTCTGCAGTGAATGGGTGCCATCAGAATGAGAGTCCAAGCAGCTGATAAAAACATCACAATAATCCAATAATATCACAATAATCCACAGCAAGTAATCCACATCACTCCAGAAAATCAACTAATGTCTTGTGAAGCCAAAAGATGCATATTTGTGAGAAACAAATCCATCATTAAAGGGGTCATATGATGCTTTTTTAAAGATCATTATTTTCAGCTTGTAACACTCCAAAGAGAAAGGAAAACTTGAAATCGCATCATATGACCCCTTTAAGACATTTTTAACTTTAAACCATTACTTCTGGTTAAAATATGAGTCCGACTCCAGTATTAATAAGTCATCCGATCTGAATCAGGAGAGAAATCTGCACAGATCAAGCACCATTTACAAGCCAAAACAGTTCTAAACAAATATGTAGGTGAACTTTGATGTGAGAAACAACAAGAGATGGACTTTTTCACTGCAGGAAGTGTTATTATGGATTATGGACTAGAATTTTTGCCAGAAGCAATGGTTTAAAGTTAAAACGACTTGATGGATTTGTTTCGTACAAACATTCAGTTGATGTTTTTATCAGCTGTTTGGACTCTCATTCTGACGGCACCCATTCACTGCAGAGGATCCATTGGTGAGCAAGTGATGGAATGCTGCATTTTTCCAAATCTGATGAAGAACTCATCTTGGATGGCCTTATTGCAGTCTAAGAGAAACAATTGAGACATTAAGGAGATCTTGACGAGTTGCATTGACAGATGAGCATGTTTTGAGTGTTTCCAGGTGAGGCGTGTAACAGTAACTACAAAGAACACATCATTTAGTCAACGACTCGGTGGTTTACTAACAAGTAGCGAAGACGTCCTGTTGATACACATCATTAAATCATCACTCAACGACAGAAGAAAAGCTGAAAGCTACACGCTGAACTCTCTAATGTTTCATCTCAGTGTCACTTACAGAAGTGACGACGTCTCTGCACTGATGTGATGCTGAGGGGAGCGATGTGTCTTTCAGCACATTAAAAGAGCAGGATGAAATGAAGCCATGCCGCGCTGTCATAAATGAGTAACGGTCCTGTTAGATAACGCCCCGTGGGCTCGACTTTAGTAGACGGAGCGCCAGTGATTTGTTCACAGAATATCACGACACGGATAGTTTCTCATTCATGATCGTTAAAAATTCTTTGTTTGTATTATTTTATAAGGCAGCTGTCAAAATAAATCATTAATCCTGGCTATTTCAAGCGGCCTTAAAAGAGGACAGCCGCTGTAAAGTTAGCCATTTTAAAAGTTGACTATAACAACAGACGTGATTAATCTCAAAGGGTAATACAGTATATTAACTTTCAAACATCATTCTAGACAGACAGACAGACAGACAGACAGACAGATAGACAGATAGATAGATAGATAGATAGATAGATAGATAGATAGATAGATAGATAGATAGATAGATAGAAGCAATGGTAGATAGATAGACAGACAGACAGACAGACAGACAGACATACTGTATGTTGATTAAGGGATAAAATAAGACTTCACCTTACAAATGGTTGTAAAAGCAAAAATGTTATGAAATGCATAATTTGTGAGAAAGTTTGATATTCTAGAGCCAAACAGCAACAATTAATTTTTTTATTTTTTGTAATCAGCATGCACCTCATTTAGAAACAATCATTGGATTCCGTTAAGCAAATACTGTATGATACAGGACTTTTCAACTCAACACATATGAGCTTTAACATTATAGTACAGTAATTAACAAGAAAAACAGCACATCATGTGAAAAGGCTGCTGACCTCTGCTCCAGGGCATCAGACTCCACGAATGCATGCATTAGGTGACCTGTTAGTCCAGCATGGAGAAACATTGCCTGACCACCTCTAACCCAACAACAGTCTGACTTTGCACCTCCAGACTGACCTTGCTTTCAGCACAGACTCTCCCTCAGCGCCTGACCTTTCACTTCATCCTTCATGTGCCTCTGCTCACCATCTCAAC
>NW_015557124.1:1282578-1282877 GCF_001515605.1 Sinocyclocheilus anshuiensis | reverse complement strand
TTTAAGGGGGTGTGAATACTCTCCGTGCCCACTGTATATATATATATATATATATATATATATATATATCAGACTGATTGAATTATTCTGATTCACTTAAAAGAACAGATTCAAAATACAAGCTCTGCAACAGCAATATAGATAATTAATTTGTTTTTATTTAATTTTCGGAAAGAAATTAATATTTTTATTCAGCAACTATGCAATAAATTGATCAAACATGACAATAAAGGGATTTATAATGTAAAGCAGCACAACTGTTTTCAACATTGATAATAATCAGAAAAGTTTCTTAAGAA
>NW_015557124.1:1280903-1282238 GCF_001515605.1 Sinocyclocheilus anshuiensis | reverse complement strand
CTGAATACTTTCCGTACCCACTGTATATATATATATATATATATATATATATATATATCAGACTGATTGAATTATTCTGATTCACTTAAAAGAACAGATTCAAAATACAAGCTCTGCAACAGCAATATAGATAATTAATTTGTTTTTATTTAATTTTCGGAAAGAAATTAATATTTTTATTCAGCAACTATGCAATAAATTGATCAAACATGACAATAAAGGGATTTATAATGTAAAGCAGCACAACTGTTTTCAACATTGATAATAATCAGAAACGTTTCTTGAGCAGCAAATCAGCATATTAGAATGATTTCTGAAGATCATGTGACACTGAAGACTGGAGCCATGATGCTGAAAATTCAGCTTTGAACACAGGAAATAAATGCATTTTACTATAGATTCACATAGAAAACAGCTATTTTAAATTTTAATAATATTTCACAATATTACACAATATTTCACAACATTGCTGTTTTACTGCATTTTTGATCAAATGAATTCAGCCTTGGTTAGTATAAAATGCTTTATCCAAAAACATGAAAAAAATCTTACTCTTGTGAACAGTAATGTACTTTATATACACTAGATAAATAAATGTTCTACTAAAATAACAATAAATTATATAATATACATAATACATATACATTCATATATTCTAACATTTAAGTTGGGATAGAGCAAGAAACATCCAATTTTCCAGATTATGACCCCTTTAAAACCATGACAACAACAACAAAAAAGCTTACTTTCATTCAATTGATGACTAAATTACACAAAATTACACTGCTAGTTACAAAAAACCTCTCAAACCTCAATTTCTTATGACGTTGCCCATTCAACACCAAAATTGTCATCAACACAACGCCACTAAAAATGTTCACAGATTTGTTCCTTATTATAAGAAACCACCTCACTGCTTAGCATGCAACTGTTCTGGCCAAAGCATCCTCTGTCACGTCCCTCACGAATGTTATTCGTAATGAAGTCGGTGGACTTCAAAGCAGGCATTTGATACCACTCGCCTTTATGACCACGAAACCAGCTCATTAGCAGCGGCTTTGATAAGAATCAAGCAAGTTATTACAGTGTTAACCTCGTAACCCAACAATGAAACATGCTGTACCTCGATGGAAGGGGAAACACTGTTATGAATCGCACCTTTCCCGCAGTTAGGAAACGTGATTCATTTTCCAGTATTAAAGAGATGCCCACGGCAGAACACATGCTGTTAGAGATAAGAAGATGCTTGATCAAATGGATCTGTCCTATGAAAGAGCATCTATAGCCAGTGAAGTGTTTCCAGGAAAGCTAATAACCGTTCCTTTTCTTCAGCAG
>NW_015557124.1:1266824-1279997 GCF_001515605.1 Sinocyclocheilus anshuiensis | reverse complement strand
CTGAATACTTTCCGTACCCACTGTATATATATATATATATATATATATATATATATATCAGACTGATTGAATTATTCTGATTCACTTAAAAGAACAGATTCAAAATACAAGCTCTGCAACAGCAATATAGATAATTAATTTGTTTTTATTTAATTTTCGGAAAGAAATTAATATTTTTATTCAGCAACTATGCAATAAATTGATCAAACATGACAATAAAGGGATTTATAATGTAAAGCAGCACAACTGTTTTCAACATTGATAATAATCAGAAAAGTTTCTTGAGCAGCAAATCAGCATATTAGAATGATTTCTGAAGATCATGTGACACTGAAGACTGGAGCCATGATGCTGAAAATTCAGCTTTGAACACAGGAAATAAATGCATTTTACTATAGATTCACATAGAAAACAGCTATTTTAAATTTTAATAATATTTCACAATATTACACAATATTTCACAACATTGCTGTTTTACTGCATTTTTGATCAAATGAATTCAGCCTTGGTTAGTATAAAATGCTTTATCCAAAAACATGAAAAAAATCTTACTCTTGTGAACAGTAATGTACTTTATATACACTAGATAAATAAATGTTCTACTAAAATAACAATAAATTATATAATATACATAATACATATACATTCATATATTCTAACATTTAAGTTGGGATAGAGCAAGAAACATCCAATTTTCCAGATTATGACCCCTTTAAAACCATGACAACAACAACAAAAAAGCTTACTTTCATTCAATTGATGACTAAATTACACAAAATTACACTGCTAGTTACAAAAAACCTCTCAAACCTCAATTTCTTATGACGTTGCCCATTCAACACCAAAATTGTCATCAACACAACGCCACTAAAAATGTTCACAGATTTGTTCCTTATTATAAGAAACCACCTCACTGCTTAGCATGCAACTGTTCTGGCCAAAGCATCCTCTGTCACGTCCCTCACGAATGTTATTCGTAATGAAGTCGGTGGACTTCAAAGCAGGCATTTGATACCACTCGCCTTTATGACCACGAAACCAGCTCATTAGCAGCGGCTTTGATAAGAATCAAGCAAGTTATTACAGTGTTAACCTCGTAACCCAACAATGAAACATGCTGTACCTCGATGGAAGGGGAAACACTGTTATGAATCGCACCTTTCCCGCAGTTAGGAAACGTGATTCATTTTCCAGTATTAAAGAGATGCCCACGGCAGAACACATGCTGTTAGAGATAAGAAGATGCTTGATCAAATGGATCTGTCCTATGAAAGAGCATCTATAGCCAGTGAAGTGTTTCCAGGAAAGCTAATAACCGTTCCTTTTCTTCAGCAGGAAATCTTTTGATAAGTGTGATTACATGTAAACTGCATGAATACAGACTGAACAAAGAAAGGGCTGGTGCTAAAACCTGGATATTTTTTTTGTAATCAAATGCAATTTTGAAGAAAATATGAGTGCTTGCTCATGCAAAACTCGCTACCACAATTCTGGTGTTTTCTATATGTATTTTAGAGCATTGAAACACGGTTGCTAGGGTGTTGTGGGTGGTTGCTAGGTGGTTAAAGTCAAAAAGCCCACCCTCATGTATCATGTAATATTTTGGTCTCTAGATATGGCTCAAGTCCCGCTTTCTATGCAAGTCTGTGGGATTGGCCTGTAATATCATCTGAAAATCACACTTATGATCACTTAGAAAGTCAATATCACATTTTTAACATCTTTAAAAAACTGCACGGTTTGAGGCAGTTGTTGGTGTCATTAACTAAAAATAGTCTAAAGGTATTAAAAACATTTAGGATAAATGAAATAAATGTTAAATGTTATTAAAAATAATTTAGCTAGTTGCCAAGGCAACATTTCCAATTTTCATTTAGTTCTAAAGTTCTAAAGTGATTAAATGTAAATAAAAACTGACTTTTTTTTTATTATAACAACTAATCAATTTGACTAAAATACTAAAATATTATATTACTAAATCTTAAAAAAAAAAAAAAAATGAAATCACAATGAAAACAGAAAATAATTTAAAAATAAAAACTAATTCAAAATAATAAATAATATAATATTGCATTAATGCTACTAAAATAGCACTAGTTTAAAGAAATTATTCACCCCAAAATTAAAAAGTGCTGAAACTGTACTCATCCCCAGGCCATCCAAGATGTAGATGAGTTTGTGGATTACTTGTGGATTATTGTGATGTTTTTATCAGCTGTTTGGACTCTCATTCTGACGGCACCCATTCACTGCAGAGGATTTGTGAGCAAGCGACGGAATGCTGCATTTCTCCAAATCTGTTCCCATGAAGAAACAAACTAAGGATGTCCTGAGGGTGAGTACATTTTCAGTAAATTAAGATTTTTGGGTGAACTACTCCTTTAACCCTCAATCATCCTTCGGGACAAATTTGGGCAAAATCATTTTATTTTATTTTCTAAATAGTTTCCTTAATCTGAGCGGTTCAAGACTTGGCTACTTTTCGTAAGTTTGCCACACAGCACAAGCTGAACACACACAAAAAAGAGGACTTGATTCAACAACGTTAAGTGGTTGAAAAAAAAAATAGTGGCATTGAAATGTTTGATATTTTTATATTTTAATACCATCATATGGCACCAAAGTCACCAATTTTTTAGGTTTTGGGTGTCTGAACTTACTGCAATGATATTTCTTACTGAAGTAAAATAAATATTAAATATAACTTAACAAATAAACATATTTTACATAAAAATCCCTCTGGACAAATTGGGCAAAATCTTTTTTTCATAGTTTCCTTAATCTGAGTGGTTCAAGACGTGGCTACTTTTTCTAAGTTTGCCACCTGAACACACAAAAAATAGAGGACTTGATTTAACAAAGTTAAGAGGTTGAAAAAAAAAAACTCCTAAATTTCTCCCATAGGAAATTAATGGGAAATACTAAAATTCAAAGCATTTTTTTTTTAATTTGTCATATAATTTATACAGCATTCTCAATGTGTAAAACAATCACACACACACTCTCTCTCTCTCTCTCTCTCTCTCACACACACACACCCAAAAACACCCACACCCACACCCACAAAAAAGCCATTGAAAACTATAGTGTCTATTGATATTTTTGATATTTTGATATTTTTATATCATCATAAGCCACCAGATGTCTCCAACGTCACCACATTTTTAGGTTTTGGCTGTCTGAACTTACTGGAATTATTTTACTGGAAGTAAAAGCAATATTAAATATAACACAAAAATAAGCATATTTTACATAAAAATATGGTACTTTTAGAGGGAAATAAATAAAAAACCCACAAAAAAATCACAAACAATTGCATAAATTGATAGATTTTATTTCATCGAAAATGGTGATATGACATTTATAAAAAAAATGAATAAATCGGGATCACACCTGAGACCTTCATGCCCAAATTTGTCCACGAAGGACGGATTAAGGGCTAGACGAAGGATGCTTGAGGGTTAATGTCTGCAGCATGTCAAATCTGTGAAATATTAATTCTCACCTCACAAACACCTATTATAAAATTTCTACACATAAAACAGAAACAAAACAGCTCACACTAATTGTCAGAAATGTTAAATAAACATCAACTCCAATAGGCATGTATTCTGTATGAAGGCATTTGAGGTCTTACGTCCAACAACTGAAAAACTTCTGCAATAAAGTCTCTAACTAGCAAACATAATTACATAATACAAATCAATATTACATCATAAACCGATGTTCAACTGGTCAACACAGCTTCACCTATTAAATTATTTGATTTAGCCTGTACTTTGTGTGAATATTTAAAGGCACGCTTTTAAGTGTGCACAAAAAACATAAAGAAAGCAGCATTCCTCCTATTTCACCACAGAAATCGGAATCTGATGCAACCTGAGAAACAGCAGGGCTATTCCTGAAGCCCGGACTGAAGGGAAAACCCAAGACAATAAGGGCTCTCAAGTGTTGTCAGATACTGTTCTTACTTCGCCTCTGTTGGCAAGCGCGGCTTCCTCACTGTCAGCGTCTGACCTTCTCTTAGCGCGGCCCATCAGGCAAAGAGCGGAAAGAGTAGCAGATGGTTCTGGAAGGTCCCTCAGGGACATCTTCATATACTGTATATGAAGCTATTAAAACCAGTGGGCTGAGGAGGATTGTTTTTGAAATGATATAGCTCATTTATTTTGTTTGTGTAGCTGTCTGGCAAATGCTAATGAGCGAGCACTAACCAGTAATAAACAGTGGCTGTTGATTTGATGGGAACTCTTGCTGCATTTGAGTGAGGACTGAAAACCAAATTCACACCTGTAAAAACATGGTGCTGATCGAAAACCAAATTTACAATACAGATTCACGCCTTTTTTTTCATGCATCCCATCTGATGGTACTACAGTACTTTCATTAGTGCAATAAAATACGATTTTCATAAGCCTAAATCAAGGATTCCCAAACTTTTTTGTCGGATGAACCCATTTGATCTAAAATATTTACTGCAAGTATCAACTGAGATTTTGTTAATATTTCAATAATTTAACAACGCATTCTCAGTTTACAGTTCTCAGATGTTGGCTAATTTTCACATAACATGCAGGTAAACAAATAAAATATGTATATTTTAATATTTTATATTTTACAATATTATTTAATGAATTATTATTATTGTATTTTATTTGTTTTAATTTTACTTTTTTTGTGAATTATATTAAGTGTACATTGAGCTGTTACAAATCCACAAACCCCATGCAACAAAACCCCAGTTCGGGAAACCTGGCCTAAATTAAAATAAAATGAATTAGATAATAAATTCAACATTAAAATGAATAAACAAATGAATGAACTTCCATCCTGTGCAAAAATATGTTTTTCTAAGTCTAAATCAGTGATTGCCAAACTTTTTTGTCAGTTGAAATATATATTTTTTAATATTATTTATTTACTTTCATTTGACATTTTTTTTTGTTATTTTTAAATTTAAATTACATGCACAGGGAACTTTTACAAAACCACAAACTATTACTTGTATAATAACTAAAGTAATAATGACCTAAAGTATTTTAAGTTAGATATTTCAATAGCTTAATGACATTCTCATGTTCACGGTTCACTGATTTTTTTGTTATTTCAATTATATGCACAGACAACTTAAAAAAACAAAACAAAAACTGTCCTTAAAAAAGTAAAGTAACTATACAAGAAACATCTCATGAATGCAAAGTAAAGTAAAATGTAAAGTAAAATAGTTTGTATAATAACTTAAACATTAAATTTGATAAAATAATGACTCACCCTCGATTGCAATTTTGTCTGCTATTCCCTCCTGTCTGGAAGATCCTTTTTTAACCTCATGGTGAATGGGTCCATAGGAATCCATAGTTTCTATTAATATCAAAATACAAATACTCATGCTTGGTGTGAACAGACCTTTAGACCAGCATGCAAACTGCTTTCTGCTGGTTTAGCTAGTGGACCAGCCCAGCCTTACACACCTAAGCCAGGATTTTGATTCGAATGAAATAGTCAAGAGCTAAAATAGCAGAAAAGGGCTACTCTATGAGACATGTACTTTTTTTAAGTGACCTCTAACCATTAGGCCACGACTTCCCCACGACTTCCCCTTTTGTACTGATTAACAAAAGTGGCACGTTGAATGAAGTTGGAAAGGCCTTTTGAGAGGAGTGAAAAGTGCCTACAGCCAAAACAACCACGCAAGGCAAACGGAAATCGTGCTCCGTTTTTAAAAGTGTTTATTGCCATTCTCTCAAGTGCATGATGTGCCTATAGACAGTAAAGAAGATATTGCTCTAATAATTTCACAGAAAAAAAGCTTGCAGAATGGAAAACGAACGGTTGCGTTCATTAGCAGTGACAGAACGCAGCCTCGTGCCGTTTCTTTGGGAATGCTGATTTTGAAAACATAATCACCCCATTCATTTACACCGCAGACACGTTTCAGTGCCTGATCAAGTATTCCGAGTCGGTCATGGTTTGTAGGGAAATTCAAAGGGCATTAGCTCAAAGTGACTGCATCCAGAAAGCAAAACAAAGGGGGCAGCATATTTATCCCAGTGGTATTCCAGGCTGTGTTGTCCCAGACACAGTGAAGTTTCCAGCTGTGAAGAAGCCATCTGTTCTCCTCTCCTTCGTTTTAATTAGCCGCGGTTCTTTCCTTTATCAGCGCACGCCTGACTTTCTCTCCCGAGTCTCGAAACGGAGGATTATGACAAACAGGTCATGCGATCCATTGAGGCCTCCATACAAACACGGATTAATATTTCAACGCCCCTAATTGTGTCGTCAATGGAAATGGAAAGGACACGCTCACCTTTTGTCCTAATTTGTATTAATGATGTTTATGCCGTTTGATGCATGTGTGGAGTGCTACAACTATATTGATTTAAATGATCGGAGGCACCATATTGCGATGTACTTTTGATGATCTCCTTTTGAAGGTTGCAGAGCAAAAATGAAATCTGTAGAACAGTTGAAAGTCTTGTGCAGACCCAACTGGTGGGATGAATCCTAAAAATGGGTCATGGGTCTGTTCTGATTGCTTACACTAAGGGGCAAAAAAAAAAAGCCAAAAAATACAGATGAGCAAGTGTACGTTTCTTTGGATAAAAGCTCCTATCAAATGTATAAATGTAAATTGAAGTTGAGAAACTGGCATACTAAAGTACAGTAAACAAGATTTTATTTCAAGTCTGTGCAGTCGCCTTTAACATTAAAATTATGCAGGTCAAATAGACCCAAAAACATCATAATCAAAATAGAAATTTTGCCTGCACATTAAGTTCTGTCACTTTGCAGCCATATTTATTAGCCAAAATGAAAAAAAGTGGCTAAATTTCAAGAAAAACCTGCAGTACTTACAGCGACTAGGAAGATGATTGGTCAAAGTGGCCTAATATAAACATAACTTTTGATGATGTCAAAGGCCAATCAAACTCTGTAGTACAGCAAAAAATATTTGTGTTTGCCAGGCATCCATCTATCTATCTATCTATCTATCTATCTATCTATCTATCTATCTATCTATCTATCTATCTATCTATCTATTTTCCACTAAGCTTGTCATAGTGCCTTATCTGCAAAAGATGTTCAACTAACAGAAATGCTGTATATACAAGGAGATAAAATATTAAATAAAAAGCAATATTTACCCACATATTTTTACACATACATTTTCATACTTTCAAGTTGACATTTTTTATCTGTATTTTGAATTGACTGGATTTTGCCGACTCTAGTGCCGTTTTTGCAACCGTTTAAATTAGATATAATATGAAAACTGCGAAACTAATGACAATCTTTATGAAACTTGATGGCCAAAAAAAAAAAACCATTACAATATTATCATACTTTATATCTCCAGCAAAAGCATTGCAAATGTTCTATCTATTAAGGATTAAAGGATTTGATCTTAATTTGCGAGTAACTTGCAGCGCACTGCCATGTTTGAACATCAGGTGGTCTGGTCTGGTCTGAAGTGTATGGTACATCACGCTGAGATTAAAAAAGCTCTTAGAGGCCCTTAAAAAAGATTGCACATGAATCTGGGTTTTGTTTCCATACAAGTCATTTTGTAGTCAGTCCATTCAACTTCAGATTTCCAACTACTGGCGGTTTAGCCAGGCCATCCCACCAAATTTAGCCAGAAAGCTGAAAATAGCATATTACTAAACACTGTTTATGACTCTTAAACCATCCTGTCCATACAACAGCATAGAAGAGATGAAATAAGGTCAAAAATACTTTTAACGAAAACATTTAATTAAAAATCTATTACCAGATTGGAATCACAACTTGCACAACATTATTTAATAAATGCATCCAATCAATGCATGAGCTCATCCAATAGGCATACACTTTTACTAACTGACCAAAACCGTGCGTGCATTTTAGACTTTATCCCACAATGCAATGTGCTCAACTTGACATGCTATGACATTTATGCATCTAAATAAACAAATAAATAAATAAAACTGCAAAATAACCACATCTTTCTGAGATGATAACTGGAAGCGACTCACTGAATTACACATGCAAAATTTTGCATACCGTTTTACTAAACATAACAGGCAGAATCCCATTTCAAATAGGAGGCAGTGTTGCATTCCGAACATAACCAAGGTCTTAAAGAACCCCAGGATAATGTAAAAGGGATTTATAAGCAAGTCTTGCCTCAGTTAATGTCAAATTGCATGAATCAACCATCCAAACGAGACTTCATAACTTTGCCCAAGATGCAAGGTCAGACTCGAAGAATATAGATGCACACTGGAGTGTGTCAAACAACATTTAAGATCAGATCAAGACTCAATGTGCTCTGAATGTATAGAGCAAAGAAATGAGTTTGACTATAATGGCGCATCATATTTAACTGGAGCATGCAATGCAACCAAGTCCCCAAACAAGCTCTCGAAAGGCCAAACTGAGGAGTAATAGCTTTGAAGTTTAAAGCATTTAAAAACAAATCCTAATTTATTTAGTTCTTGCTCAAAAAAGGGATTGGGATTTGAGAAAAAAAATACAGTATGTATTAAACATTGGTACATTGGTGTCAAACCCATTCCATACTGTCTGTGCCACTTCAAATCATATTTTTCTAATAGATTAGACTAGCAGATCAGATCAAATGATTTGACTTATACTAAAGTCGAGACCTAAACCATATCTAGAGCCAAGAATATCACTGAGATTCGATGGTGGACCCTTTTTACGTGAAACAACAACCACTTATCAATAAAAAACATGCTAGAAACCAGTTAAAACACTTTAGCCTCTTGCAGAGGAAAACAGTAACACTGCAATTCACAAGACAAAAAACACGAAAACACCTTTCTGTCGGGAGAGAGAGAAGCCGCAGCGTGTGAACGCGCCGCCATCAAGTTATCACATGTTCTTATGAAAATTAGCTTTTCTTTGTTCTTTTAACCATTTATCTATCGAAATAAAAGATAAAATATATATTATGCAAATCACGCTTTGTGAATTTTAACTATTAAACATGTTTAACTGTCTTTATGACAGAAACTCTTTTACTGCTTCTGTATGTTCCTGCATATTAGGTTGTGTTCCACTTTCTGTGTGTACCTGATAATAAATAGTGAAATGCAGCCAGCATCTCTCTCCCATGGATGCTGTTTGAGTCCTGCTGATCTGGGCTCCTGTATGCTCGCACGGCCCACCAAGGTGCAGCTTATCAGTGCTGCAGGATTCCTCGCTGGTCTTCCCATCTTTCCAGCCTCTGTGTGAAGTCCCACAGACAGCATGACAAATACGGCCTGTCAGTCAAGAACTACTCTGCTAACTCTGAAATGCATCCAGCTAGTGGACATAACAAATAAGAGCAGATGCCTATGAGGGTGCAGCATCAAATGAGTACTATGAATTCTTTTTTTTTGGTTGCAATAAATAATGCATCCCATAGCACCCAACATGTATTCGTCCAGGTTTGTTGATATAAAGTTTACTTAGGGTACTCCAGCAGGTAAATTTGTTAAGTTGTAGATCTTTTTCGTTCTTAAAGCCTTAGGCTACTATAAATGCAATAAATATATACGTTTTATTACAAAATTCAAACAACAAATGTCGGAGTTGCCAGGTTTTCACAACAAAACCCGCCCAACTGCTAACATTACTCAAAAATAGCCCAATCGTGTTTCGCTCCGGGAGGTAAAATACACGCTTTTTGGTGGGGTTCCCTTGTACAATTCGCATTCCAGGAGGTAATATCACGTCAGTAGGGGTCACTTCAACCAGTGGACATAAAAAACAACCTGGCGGCAACAGTGTTAAAGTAGCCCAATTCCGCGGGAAAACCGCTGACTTGGCAACACAGTTCTAAGCGCTCTTTCATATTTGGCGCTCTTTTTTGAGTGACAGTTAACGGTAGCCTCAGTTCAAGTGGCAGCACGGAGTGCTCGTCAACCAATCATCTCTTCCTCTTCATTACAGCGTAAATAATGAAAAACAAAACAAAACATGAATGGACATCAAAAGGTATGTTGAAAGATGCAGTACATCGTAAAATATATAAGCTCTAATGTAATCGCTCAGTCAGCGTTTAAACTGCAGAAGAAGTCAAGAAAACAGCTTGTGAACTACATATACATTTAGCCTACCTCAGAAAAGCCAATGTTCAAAACTCTTTAACTAGAAAAGAACTTAAAAAAAAGCTAAAATCGTAATGTATTGTTAAATGTAATATATGTACTGTATTATAAATGCGCTGTAATTCAACTTATGCTGTTCTTTATGTTTCTGTTGCCCTTTCCAGACATATTTTCAGTCCACGTGGTGGGGATTTTACAGTTATGTAGTTACTCCAGTAGGAGGCGACAAGTGACTGAGAGGTTCATGGGTGAGTCATTGACTGATTCGTTCAACTGATTCGTTTAAATATAGTGATTCATTCAGCAACGAAACTATTTACAGGTATTACAAACGAGTCATTAAATCATTTATTCAGCCAAGTCGTTCAAAATACGCATTTAGGAACAAAGCACTTGACTTGCTACACCTATGAAAACGACTTAAAAGGATCCAAAATAATGTTTTTAATTCCAAAACATCAACAACATAGTTAAAATTGTTGCATACTATAGTTTGAAAGGCTTGATGTTGCATATTTTCACATAATATTTTTATCAGTAGCATGCAGTATTCCACTTTTAGTAATAATACTGAAATTATGACATCTTGAAATTTTTTGTCAGTCTATCATTATTAGTATTGAAGGAATGACATGAAACCTTGACAAATTCGGACAAGAAGTAAAAATAAATAAATAAAACCTTTAAATCAAACATTTTTTCCACACTTATAGAATGCCAAAGAAGAGCTGATGACAGTCATATTAAGAAGTGTTGCATACACAAAGATGTGCAATATAGTCTCAATGAAAAGTTTATAAAACTGAAACTGGAAAGGTCTTTTCAGATGACATTCTTTTGGGCAGCAGAATATCCATTTCAATGTCATTTCAATAAGCCGAGTTGATACAGTGTCATTGTCAAAGATGATAAATATGCATATTCCAAACGTAGACTCACTGCTGTGGTGGAAGGAATACTGGAATGGGAATGAAGTGGATGATGTATAGCCCATGTCACATCTCAAAAGGTGATGATAATTACATTTCCCACTAAGCGTTTATTATTGAACTTTAGTGGGAAATGATTGAGGGAAATAGAATGGACTTTTAAAAAAATCAGTCTGTCTAAAATTAGTTTGAAACTGAAAAACTTTCTGCATATCAAGGCCTATTGACACCAAGAACAAATATTTTTATCAAACAAGACTTTAAAACATTGAATTCCTGCTAGACTGTGAAGAATAGATGTGCAGTTGGTTTCAGTTCAGTTTGTAGGGATGTAGGGTTAATGTGTCGATCATTCAGCTGTCAAAATACATTGTGACAAATTATGTTCATATTGAGTTATACAAAATTAGATGTGACCTTGAGACTAGAAGACTTGTATCATCCTTCAAAGCATGTGTTTTGTTCTTGATGTGAACAAGCCTTTACAGGGGCATTATGGAGAGTCTTCTTCACTTCTTCTTCATTCATCACAACAATCAAGTACCAAGGCCTGTCGGCCTCACTCAAACGAAAGGCTTTGTTTTCATTTACGACCTTTTACACAAACATCACCAATGTTCTCCAGAGTGTCATGTGATGAAACCCATGAAAGGCCAAGGCTTTTTAAAATGGCATTTTGATGGCATTTGTTTGCCCTCTTTACCCTTTCGTTGAGTTTAATTTTTATGCTTTGATTAAATTTCATCTTGGCTTGACCTTTGCCCCTGGACTCAAAACCTTTGCTGATAACGACCATTATTGTTATTGTAAATATGGAAAACCTGCTTAAATAGACAAATTTACCCACACTGAAAAGCACACGTAAAACAAATATCCTAAAAATATGTCTCTACTTTCACATACAGCGATAAATCCTAATCTAAGGCTCTGTTCTAATGAGCTGCCATTGGTGTGTACATAGGCAATATCACAGGCAATGTTATATAAAGATGACTCCTAGCAAATTAAGTTAATCTTTCAGTATTATTGGAGCGACAACTACTAAAAGGTCCCTCTAAACATAGTCTCACACATTTTATTATTATGGCGTTTAAAATACTATTGTTAAAATACACACACTGTATGCAAATGACAGTTTTGAGTCATTGGTTTGCTGGGTGTTTTTAAAGGGTTAGTTCACCCAAAAATGAAAATTAGTTTGTGTTTTATTCACCATCGAGGCATCCTAGGTGTATATGACTTTCTTCTTTCAGACGAATCCAGTCGGAGTTATATTAAAAATTGTCCTGGTTATTCCAAGCTCTATCATTGCAGTCAGCGGGTGTTGCAGTTGAACAGTTCGTCAATAAAGTCGTCAAATAAAGCGCACGCATCCATAATAAAACGTGCCGCAGACATCTCCGGGGGGTGAATAAAGGCCTCCTGTAGCCAATCCATGTGCTTTTGTAAGAAAAATGTCCATATTTCAAATGTAATAAACACTTTTCTATCACTTCCGCCATCTGTCACACGCGGAAGCCGTTCCGGCGGATGACGCAGCACGTCGGCGTTGATTGATTAGTGACGAATGCGGAGAGAGAACAAAACAAAACGCTGGTCACGAATTAGAAGTACAAACCGAGGATTTGCAAAGAAAAATGTCGGAGGATTTCGATATAAACCAAGAGGAGACTGGTTTTCCTTTGCTAAAGTAAGGAAACTTTGCTTCCTTTGCTCCTATAAACAAACTTGCGAGACTAGCATATCTCAGAGGCGCGCGTGCTGCACATACGTGCTGCGTCATCCGCCGGAACAGCTTCCGCATATGACAGTCAGCGGAAGTGAGAGAAAAGTGTTTATTACGGTTGAAATATGGATATTTTTCTTACAAAAACACATGGATTCACTACAAGGGGTCTTTATTCATCCCCGGAGCCGTCTGCGGCACGTTTTGTTATGAATGCGCGAGCTTTATTTGACGATTTGTGGACTGTTCAACTGCAACACCCGCTGAGTGCCATTAAACAGCTTAAAAGATCAAAGACAATTTTTAAAATAACTCCGACTGGATTCGTCTGAAAGAAGAAAATCATATACACCTAGGATGCTTCGAGGGCAAGTAAAACACAAGCTAATTTTCATTTTTGGGTGAACTAACCCTTTAA
>NW_015557124.1:1247010-1258718 GCF_001515605.1 Sinocyclocheilus anshuiensis | reverse complement strand
GGTCACGAATTAGAAGTACAAACCGAGGATTTGCAAAGAAAAATGTCGGAGGATTTCGATATAAACCAAGAGGAGACTGGTTTTCCTTTGCTAAAGTAAGGAAACTTTGCTTCCTTTGCTCCTATAAACAAACTTGCGAGACTAGCATATCTCAGAGGCGCGCGTGCTGCACATACGTGCTGCGTCATCCGCCGGAACAGCTTCCGCATATGACAGTCAGCGGAAGTGAGAGAAAAGTGTTTATTACGGTTGAAATATGGATATTTTTCTTACAAAAACACGTGGATTCGCTACAGAAGGCCTTTATTCACCCCCCAGAGCCGTCTGCGGCACGTTTTACTATGGATGCGTGCGTTTTATTTTACGACTTGTGGACTGTTCAACTGCAACACCCGCTGACTGCAATGATAGAGCTTGGAATAGCCAGGACAATTTTGAATATAACTCCGACTGGATTCGTCTGAAAGAAGAAAGTCATTTACACCTAGGATGCCTCAAGGGTGAGTAAAACACACGCTAATTTTCATTTTTGGGTGAACTAACCCTTTGTGTTGTTTAGAAGTTAGCAGTTTGTTACAGTGAGTGCTTCTGAAAAACAAGCGGCTGCTAATTTGCCACAGTTTGCATGACTGATGGCATTGTGTCTTATCAATCATTTGAAGTTTTTGCAAAACTCTTATGTCTTAAATGATGATGTTCATTACATCTGGTTGAAGAGAAAACTCAGAAAAGCTCATATTACTTTCTGCCAATTTCTTTGGCGTTGTCTTCAATACAGAATGCTGCAGCATAATAAGCTTCCACTATTCTGCAGAATAAACTACAACATGTGGCAACTGTCTGGCTTGCGAGACTTTTAAGATCTGAATCTGTTTATTAGTAAAAAATGCATGCATGCATGGACATTTATGATAAAGTTAAACTGACTGTCACTGATTTCACTTGATATTTTTTTTAACTGAGCTCACAAATTGTAATCCGTCACTGATTCCAAATGACATGACAAAAACTGTACTTACTAATACAATCCATTACATAACACATTTCAGGTAATATAATCAGACTACTTTTTGATTACTTTTAGATTACTTTGACCTAACTTGTTTATCCAATTGATTTAAATATGATCATCTTAATCAACATTGATATAAAAATACAAAGAGAAAGAATATATATTCAATTCATTGTCATTAACAACATGAAGTGCATTAAACATCATATTAGTTCAAAGATTCCCAAAATGGGGTTTGTAAGTTTAATTAAAAGCTAATAATTAAATCATAAAAATTACAATAAAAATGTTTAAAATCACAACAATCAAAGTAAAACATTTAAAAAATATGAAATATTGTACCTGTTTACCTGCATGTCATGTGAGCATGTGAATAATATGTAATCATGTAATCAATAAAAAGAGTATTTTAAAATGTATTGTAATCTAATTACTAGTACTTAATTTTTGGAATCTGATATCTTAATCAAGATTACACTGCACATACTGTGTATATATACTGTATGTTCTAAATAAATGTAATTTATATAATTTGATAGTTAAAGATAAATTACAAAATATATGCCCCCTTGAGTAGCTTCGATTGTAGTTAACTATTTTACTGTTTCAAAGCATCTTTACTAACACTAGGTTTTGGACCAGAGCCAGTGTCCTTAACAAGAGTAAGAGGAGGTTATATTTTTATCCATCACAGAAGACACAAGTTTAATTAACTCTAATTGCGTGTATATATATAAATCTGACTTCAGAGTTAATCAGTCTTTATCCCTGTGTCCAGCAGTGAATTTAAACATAAGAGGAGCCCATCCACCTTTGAATTTAGCAACTAATTACATACAGATGAAACTAAAAAGTGGTTAACTTTCAGAAGAGAATCCTCAGAGAATAACGCAATCCATTTTACATTTTAGATTTGAGGTTTTGATGTAAGTCGTGGGGACTTAAGAACAGCCTGAGTTGGGGAGAAACACCAGTCTAGAAACACCATTGAGAACATAATATTGTGAAACACTATTAATATTACTGTTGCTATTTACTGTTAGGGACATGAACATATCCCTAACATAAAGTATTATACTCCAGAGTGTGACTGTGAAGTTTAATAATAATAAAAAAGTCCTTTATACTTGCATTAAAGAAGGCCATATGTAGAAACCAGAATAGTATTTGAGAAACTTGACACTTTTGAGTTTGGTTAGTAATCAAGCAGCAGTGTTTCCCAAAGACTTACACTCTAAATATAATAGAGATAATGTAAATATAAAACAGCAGACGGGCTTATTGAAAATGCTAATTCATTCTCTGCCAGCAGGAGTCGCTTTTGGAATGGTAGAAATACAGCGGTTTCCCAGTAAATGCTGTACACAAAGCAAAACTTCACTCATTAAAGCTAATTTATGAAGCATAATAGGAAAGATAAAATGAAAATGACATCTAAACTTTTATGAAGACAGTCGGTTCCCTTCAAAAAGACATTCATTTAAAAACACCCATGCTGCGTTTTGTCTTTACATATCTACTTCGTTTACTCAACGAAGTCAAAACCTTTTGAAAAATCTATTTGTGGCGGTCAGTGTTGATATTGTGGCGGGTCGCCACAAATAAATCAATGTATGGGAAACACTGAAGCACCTAGCATCTATCCAGATCAATTATTTAACCAAATAGCAACACCATAGCAACCACCTATAACATCCTAGCAACTGCAAAGCAATGTGCTAAAACAATTGGAACATCTTAGCAACACCCTAGTGACAACAACAACAACAACAACATGTAAGATTGCCCTAGCAACATCTTAGCAACAGTCAAGGATAATAGTGAACAGTTTTTTTAAATATTCACATTTTTATTAAAACATTTTTTTTGAGTAACATACTGAAAACAACCTAGATAAAAAGCTCCCAGCTATCAACCACATCAACATCCTAGCAACTGCAAAGCAAAGTTCTAACAATTAGAACATCTTAGCAAATGCATAGCAACACCCTAACAACCACCGTCACAACAAAAACAACATCTAAGGTTGCCATAGCAACCACAAAGCAACATGCTAAAACACCTAGAATGCCCTAGTAACTGCATAGCAACACCCTAGCGACTGCCACCACAACAACAACGACATCTAAGATTGCATAGCAACTTAGATTAAAGGAACCACCTATCAGCCACATAGCAACTACCAATAACATCCTAGCAACTGCAAAGCAATGTGCTAAGACAGTTAGAACATCTTAGCAACTGAATAGCAACACCCTAGCAACCACACCACAACAACAATATCCTAATAGTTCCATAGAAACCTCATAGCAGCATGTCAAAACCAACTCAGAATGCCCTAACAACTGCATAACAACACTCTCGCAACAACCAGTAACATCCTAGCAACTGCAAAGCAATGCCCTAGCACTTAAAACATCTTAGTAACTGCATAGCAACTCTCTATTGACCACCACCACCACCACCACAGCATCCTAAGATTGCCCTATAGCTACAGCATAGCAACATGCTAAAAACGACTCAGAATGCCCTGGCAACTGCATAGCAACACCCTTGCAACAACCAATAACATCCTAGCAAATGCAGTGTCCTAACACTTAGAACATCTTAGCATTTGCATAGCAACACCCTAGAAACCACCCCACCACAACAACATCCTAATATTTCCCTAGCAACCTCATAGCAACATGCCAAAACCAATTCAGAATGTCCTAGCAACGGCAAAACAATGCCCTAGCAAATGCATAGTTGTCCTAGAACAATGTTGGAGAGTTTTTCATTAAAAAGCGCTTTTTAATAATAAACATTTAAGATGAATAATAAAGACAAGCAGTATATGTTATGCATTTATAGTAGCCTATAGCCTGTAACAGCAGTTTAATGTTTAGCAGTTTAACAGCGGTTTAAACTTTGTGAATTAAATTAAAACTTTATATTAAAGATTTCAAATTGTCATAGTCCGAGCCTAATTGCATATATGATGCAATGAACTGCAGCTCATACCTGTTCATCAGAAGCAGTCATGATCGTGGCACGTGGGCCGTGATGAACGTTAAAACACAATCAGAGACAACGTGTGGGCTCCCTTGTGATTTGCAGCTAATTCAGGCTAATTAAAAATTACCAAAGCTCTTAAGCTGCAAATATGCCACTTGCTGCCTATGATAAGACTTTCTTTATTGGTCTGTATTGTGGGAAGAGATAAATATGTGCTAAGGAAGCTAACAACTTCCTCCACAGTGTTCTGAAGCACAGCTACTATAGCGTTGCAATTCTATATTTCTGAATTTTGCTTTGAGGTTAAAAGTTCAGCCCCTCATTCCTTATGTTGTGAACAGTAAACAATGAACTAAATCATACGTTTTATGAAAGCGCGGGCGGAAAGTAGTCGCACGCTTTTATATAAATGATCGCAGAAAAGTTTCTGACATTATGTTGGAGATATTTGTGATCAAACCACCCACTGGCGACATTCTTCATTTACCACTTCAGCCCTGCCGCTGATGATGTTTTACTCCCCTCCTGCATCTACCTCTAGCCTGAAGGGCTGCTGAGCTTTGGGAAATCCAGAGCAGGTCAGGAGTTCATATGTGGGCTAGAGTAAAGATCTGACGGAGTAAACAAACATTCCTCTATGATCCGCACTGAAAGAAATTGTAAATACGCTTGTTCTGAAAACAACCCTCTTTCCCTCTTTCCGAATTGAACAACATGATGAGATAAATGACACTGTTTCATCATAAAACGCATTACATATAGTCACGTGCGAAGCTCATCTCAGATCCAAGCTGTTTTCAGCTTAAACTGTGCCCTAGAACAGTGAATCTCAACCTTTTGGCGTACCGGACCCAAGTCCAATTCAGAACCATTCTCAAGGACCCCCAGAACAAAATTGACTCGAATCATTTGTGTCTTTGTGAGGACCAAATGCAGTCAAGTATAATTCAAGCAGTGTTGCCAAACCCCTCCCTCAGAAAATCTCTAGAACCACCCTCAAAAGTCTCAATTTTTCACAAAAAGTCGCCAAATATGAAAACAAAGTAAATACAGGTAAATTTGGTAAAGGTAAAGGAAAGTAAAAAAAAAAAAAATATATATATATACTTTACAAATGATAACAGTATAAAACATATAACAAAAGATTAAATATAACAAAAAATTCTGAAGTGAAATTAGGAAATGCTTGTGATCTGCAAGCACATCAAACATGATGGAAATGATGGAAAGACACAAAAGACACAATGTTGGTGTAGCGAATCAGCTCATGGGGAAATATGAATAATTAATCATAACTAGTTATAATTAATTATAAATATTTAGAGCCGCTGTAGATATTTGTTGTACATTATATTGAGACGGAGGGAGGCGCCAGAACTGCAGCTGATAGAATGTGCGCTGTAGCACGATCAGTGTTGCCAAACCCCTCCCTCAGAAAATCTCTAGATCCACCCTTAAAAGTCTCAATTTTTCACAAAAAGTCGCCAAATATGAAAACAAAGTAAATACAGGTAAATTTGGTAAAGGTAAAGGAAAGTAAAAAAAAAAAAAATATATATATATACTTTACAAATGATAACAGTATAAAACATATAACAAAAGATTAAATATAACAAAAAATTCTGAAGTGAAATTAGGAAATGCTTGTGATCTGCAAGCACATCCAACATATAATATACACGCTTGTTTCGATCATCAGAAGGCGAATTCATAGATACTAAACATGGTAGGGTTACATATATGTAGGATGACAGGAATGAGTGTTTCCATCACAAGCCTGCATAAAACAGTATAAAATCTCAAAGACAACATACAAGATGACCTGAAGGATACACTGTTCATTCAAAGAAAGGTTTTCCTATGAATTAATTAGTAGAAAAGTCCATTTATACTGTGCCTTGTGCCTCTTGCGATGGAACATGCAGTGATTTTCCCTGCTTCGCATTCCATTAGGTCGTAAATGTATCTGGTGTCAGGGTTGCCATGGTAACCAGGGTCCTGGGCCCTGTTCACAGACAACTTGGCACCCAGTATGTTTATTGGGTGAGGGGTCTGTGAACGTTTGTTAATCTAATGAATAACTGATTTGTTAAATCAAATGAAAAATTGTGTTTTTGATTGGTCCAGACGCTACATTGGGAATTTGTTTTATGTGTCACCAAAGTGCATCCCTGTTCTGCTCAAATACAACAGATAAGAGATATTATGATTCTCCAAAAACAAAAACTTTATTCATACAAACTTATTTTAGTCAACACACTCTATTACTACAAAGTAAGTGCAAAATACTGCATCCCAGCACACATGACACGATGATGCACTGTGTCTCTCTCTCAGTATCTGGTTGACATGACTGTGCATGAATTGTGGTATAACTTTTGTGTCCGTGGTTAAAACAAGATGTTAATTTTTTTCTCCGGCATCTTGATTGATGCTTATAATGAAATAATAAGTGGTGTGCGTCATGGGTGGCGTGGCGTACTGGTGTGTTGACTGCGCAGACTCATTGGCATGATTGAGAGCAAACGTGAGCGGTCACGGGCCTACGGCAGGGTGTGGCCAAGTCAAAAATAAAAAATCTCCAAAAAATTGCTAGTTTTATTTAAATATAGCTAAAATAGCTCCTTGTCGCAAAAAATAAAAAAAAGTCGCAGCTACAATGAGAAAGTAGCTAAATTTGGCGACAAAATCCCCAAATTGGCAACACTGAATTCAAGTTAGCTGACTTTTCCAGTATTTGGTCATATCATCAGCTATATTGGATTTTTCTGTCCACGGACCCCTGGTTGAGAAACACTGCCCTAGAAGAGGTAGCTTGTAAAGGAACAGTTCACCCCAAAATGAACATTTTCTGAAAGTTTACTCACCCTCAGGCCATCCACGCTGTAGATGAGTTTGTTTCTTCATCAGATTTGGAGAAATTTAGAATTCCATCACTTGCTCAACAATGGATCCTCTGTAATGAATGGGTGCCGTCAGAATGAGAGTCCAAACAGCTGATAAAAACATCACAATAATCTACAAGTAATCTACACCACTCCAGTCCATCAATTAATGTTTTGTGAAGCCAAAAGATGCGTGTTTGTATGAAACAAATCCATCATTAAGACGTTTTTAACTTCAAACCGTTGCTTCTGGCCAAAATATGAGTCCATAATCCATACAGTAATAACGCTTCCTACATTGAAAAAGTCCATCCCCTCACATGTTCTCTCACATCAAAATCCACCCACACTTTAGTTTTGGACTAATTCTGGTTGAAAGGGCACGCTGGCACATTTGGCTGCCGCTCCCCTCTCCCGTTTATTTTAAGTTGTTTCTGTGGCTTATGTGCTAGTGAAGACTGTCTATGTCTTTTTATTCTATCGTGATGTGGAATTATGCTTCACATGCTGGACTACTGCTTTTATCTTTGAGTGCTGTTTGTTGGAATTTAAAGTGAAAAAGTGACGTTACATGTGGCCAAGTATGGTAACCCATACTAGGAATTAGTGCTCTGCATTTAACCCATCCTTAGTGCACACACACAGCAGTGAGCACACACACACCGTGAACACACACCCGGAGCAGTGGGCAGCCATTTATGCTGCGGCGCCCGGGGAGCAGCTGGGGGTTCGGTGCCTTGCTCAAGGGCACCTCAGTCGTGGTATTGAAGGTGGTAGAGAGCGCTGTACATTCACTCCCCCCACCTACAATTCCTGCCGGACCTGAGACTCGAACTCGCAACCTTTGGGTTTACGAGTCCGACGCTCTAACCATTAGGTTTCCCCTTACTCTCCTGTTGCCTGGCCCAGGACGTACACCGCTTTCACCGCTGTGAGGCTGCTGTTGATGTGGACTCTCCCCGAATTGGCTCTCAGGTACACTGCTCGCCAATTGTTGAATCTGAAGAGAAACTTAGATTTGGCGAATGACATACGTGCTATCTGCAGTCGTGTTAAAATACTGCGACCTATGCGTTACATACATCGCTCGTCAAGGCATAGTTTTTTATGCTCAACATCTAAACCTATCGCTTATCCGACATTTCTGCGCAAACCCCAAAGACTGCTGTTTAGACCTACTGGGGTTAATTTTAATAACTTATCAGCACTAAAGCATGTGGAGGTTGCCCCGGATTCATCTGCTCCCTCACGTCTGCTGAAATCAGCACTTTTTAACACATGCACTGTCAACAACAAAGCTGTTATTTAGAACAAAAGCTGGACCTTGTCTGTTTAACTGAAACATGGCACAAAGAATCCCGGCGTGGGGCACCATCCTTCACCCCCGCCCAGAGTCATGGAAGCTGTGGGCGTGGCCCCTGAGGGGGCACAACTCATAGCTTCCGGTCTCTCAACTGAGGTTGTTGAGATCATATTCCAGTCCAGAACTCCCGCCACGAGGAAACTGTACACCTTGAAGTGGAAACTTTTCACCTCTTGGTGGGGACAGCGACTGCAAAACCCAGTCAACTGCACAGTCGGTACAGTTCTGGAGTTTTTGCAGGAGCTTTTCTCCGCAGGGCTATCCCCCTCCACTTTGAAGGTTTACGTGGCGGCCATAACTGCTTACCACACCCTTCTGGGTGGTCAATCATTGGGGAAGCACCCGTTAGTTACACGTTTCCTCCGTGGCACCCAGAGGCTGAGGCCAGTACAGCGCACCAAGGTGCCCTCGTGGGACCTGGCGGTGGTTCTGGAGGCTTTGTGCAATGCCCATTTCGAACCCATTGAAGATGTCTCTAACAAGCTCCTCACGCTAAAGACAGTCTTCCTCCTCACTATATCCTCACTGAAGAGGATAGGGGACCTTCAGGCACTCGCAGTGTCATGCTTGGAGTTCGCCCCAGGCATGGTTAGGGCGTTTCTTTACCCGAGACCCGGGTATGTCCCTAAGGTGCCCACCTCTTCGCCCATAGTACTGCAAGCCTTCTGTCCTCCACCCTTCCAGGAAGCAGGCCAGGAAAGACTCAATCTGCTCAGTCTGCTTACGTCCACAGAGCTGCCCAGTGGCGTAAGGCAGATCAGTTATTCATTTGCTTCGGTACACCTAAGAAAGGGGTTCCAGCGACCAAGCAAACCATGAGTCGATGGGTGCAATGTCCAAAATATCCAAAACAGTGGCAGGAAACTTGAACAACATTTTGAAGAGACTCATGGGAGTGTGGGCATCACATGGTCTTAGCTGTGTAACCTTAAGTGTGGATGGCTCTGCTTTACAGTTTCAAACTAAACTAAAAAATCTGGGGGTGATATTTGACGCCAACTTAACATTTGATCCGCATGTTCATAATACAGTCAAAGCATCTTTTTTTCATCTCAGAAACATTAACATCAACTATTTTGTGTTCTGTGCCAAGATTCACTGTCCTGCAGAACCCTGATGGGCAGGCACAGCACCTCTGGCATTTTAAAGTGCTAATGCCTGTAACACGGCCCAGCGCAGCTCAGCGGATGACCCAGTGGAGAAAATGGGGGTGCTGAGACAATAATTAACTCAAGATACGTGTAAGAGAAAACAAGACTCCCTATGAAATACACAGTTCTTATTGCCGCCCTGCTGTGGAATCATATGGCACTGGAAAGAGGAACACAGAAAATAACTTCACTGCTTTTATATACCTTGTAAAAGTAGTGCGTTCAAGGACTAATTCATCCCCAAATAACTATGTAGTCAGAATCTTTTCCTCACCCTCATGTTTTTATCTTACATGCGACACAAAAGTAGATATTGTAAAATCAACCATACAGTAACAACAAATGGCAACGTCCACTGTCAGCTGTTAAAAAAAAAATTAAAAATCATTGTAAAAGTATCCTAAAAGCATGTTCACCTAAATCACTAATGCACTTACCATTTTTTTGTAATACATATGTGTAAAAAGCAAAATAATCAATCTAACTGTTCACTCATTGTTTAAAAATTGCGTTAGTCAGGCTTGATGCAAGTTTCACAAGCAATAATAGACACAAAAAGCACTTTGTATTGAATGAATCCAGATGATTTAGCTTACAGCTACACTTTGGGGTTTTGGTTTTATGAAGATTAATAACCATTTACATGTAAATGTGATCCCTCTCCTCATGTAAATTAATTTAAATTAATATCAAGATTGTAATAGCTCTCAATAGCTCACTCCCAATAATCATTTTCTAATTTAGCCTATTTTTGAAGGAAATATGCAATGTTGTCAATGTTATTTTTAGCTTTATTTAAATTAAAATTTATTTTATTTTATTTAATGAACATTTTTCAGAACAGTTATAGTTTTAGTAAACTATAGTAATCTGAATCTAATATAGCAAAAACCACTTTATTTTCTTGTGCATCTGGTGTGAAACAGGCCTTAAAAGTTATTTTAGATTACATCATGATAAACAAAGATGTCACAATAAGAATAAGTATATATCTGTTATTCACAAAGTCATTGTGCAGACAGGATGAGTTGTTTTTATAACATTTTTCTTCAACTGTTCATGTATTCTCAACATGCTTGCTCCAGAATCTGATGTTAACGGGAAGTTTGTTTTAATATGATTCATGGCTCGATCAAGTTGTTTGAATATGATATGAAGGCCATGAAACTCTTGATATTTGGTTCACGCTGTCATTTTGCACATTCTTCCTGTTCACGCTCTCAATGTGGTTACACTGAACTTACTCATTAGAAATGTAAAGCGAATCATTTTTCTACATTTGTGATTTTACATTCGCATTACCTATACCGTCTGAATTCAGAGCTGTTTGAAGATATTGCTGATTTCAATTCAATAGGGATTTACAGTGGAGTCCAAGAGACCACCACACTGAAAAAAAATCTGGGATTCAGAACAATATTTAAACCTGGAAATAAGGTTAAAGTTTTGTAAGTAAATAAATAACATATCTTTATTACGGTAGATTATTATGGTAAATGCATAATAAAGAAATATTGGATCAATAGTGGATTACTACAGAGCTAATAAATAAATAAATAAATAATAAAGTAAAATGCAGATTAAGGATTATGCAGGAAAGGTGATTAATCAAATGTAAATAGATGAGTTTGATTCATTATGTGACTCTTTGTACAGATTTACTTCTGTGAAAAAAGACAAAACAAGTTCTTTCACAAATGGACTCCACTGTGTATAATAATTTTAGCAAAGTGTTAGGGGAAAAATAAATCAGCAACCATAACAACTAGTTAAACACTTTTTCACTTTTTGAACAGTCAAAAGCTGTTTCAAAATGTAGCAGTATTATTTTACTGTCATTGAGATACATACTAATGTAGTTTTTATTAATATTTTGAAGCAGTTTTTATTTTTGAATTGTCCATTTTCATTTAAATTTTTAGTTAAAGTTTTAGTAACTTTGTAGCTTTGTCATATTTAGTAATATATATATATATATATATATATATATATGGTTGTAACAATACGTATTCGTATTGAACTGTTCGGTACAAAGCTTTATGTGTGGTACACATTACAAATCCCCTTGCTCCCCTTGCTGGGTTATCGACGATAGCCAGAGATATTGTCAAAAACATCAATTATTGGCAATATTAAGAGGATTAGACATTTCCAAAAAATTTTAATTGAAATAATGAGATGTCAGTTATGTGGCAATATTGCACGGCAAATTAATTGTAATTTTAATTTAATAATAAAAGTAACTTAATAATAATAATAATAATTATGGACCTAATGAAAATAAGCATGTAACAGGCATA
>NW_015557124.1:1246235-1246970 GCF_001515605.1 Sinocyclocheilus anshuiensis | reverse complement strand
TAATTGTAATTTTAGTTTAATAATAAAAGTAACTTCATAATAATAATAATAATAACAGACCTAATAAAATAAGATTGTAACAGACCTACATTAATTGGAAATGTCTAATCCTCTTAATTTTGCCAATAATTGATGTTTTTGACAATATCTCTTTTGACACATGTAATCTTGCCATCAAATCTAGATGGAAGGTTGCATTTTAAAATAGAGCACAATGTTGCTGTCTACCATTTAGTTTTGGAACTATTTTGATCTCACATCATTTGTTAGACATCTTATAATATCATCCAAACTGCAAAAAAGGAGGTTTTTGACGTCAGACTCTCTTTTATTAGGTCTATTATTATTATTATTATTATGAAGTTACTTTTATTATTAAACTAAAATTATAATTAATTTGCCGTGCAATATTACCGCATAACTGACATCTCATTATTTCAATTAAATTTTTTTATAATTTATTATTATTTCTTTTTTTTACAAGATTACGTGTCTTTCTCAAAACATGCAACTCCATAACGCATAGCGTAAAACTTTGCGAAATGTCGGACACGAGAGCAAAAGTTGAATTTTTCAACATGCTTATTTCATTTAATACCAAAGAGTATGTATATAAATGTAAAATTTAAGATAAATGTGACTATTTACAATAGTTGTGTATTTAGAGTATCCTAGCTTAGACTAGTATAATCAACTGTCGATTTTTTTTGGTGTTCCCACCTATGTAAAGAACTA
>NW_015557124.1:1230805-1244660 GCF_001515605.1 Sinocyclocheilus anshuiensis | reverse complement strand
TTGAATTTTTCAACATGCTTATTTCATTTAATACCAAAGAGTATGTATATAAATGTAAAATTTAAGATAAATGTGACTATTTACAATAGTTGTGTATTTAGAGGATCCTAGCTTAGACTAGTATAATCAACTGTCGATTTTTTTTGGTGTTCCCACCTATGTAAAGAACTACATGCAAACAGCCATTAAAAAAAAATATTATAAAAAAAAGAAAGAAATAATAATAATAACAATAAATCCAAAAAATAACATTAACTGAAATTTTTTTTTAAAAATTGAAATAATGAGATGTCAGTTATGTGGCAATATTGCACGGCAAATTAATTGTAATTTTAATTTAATAATAAAAGTAACTTAATAATAATAATAATAATAATAGACCTAATAAAAATAAGATTGTAACAGACCTACATTAATTGGAAATGTCTAATCCTCTTAATTTTGCTAATAATTGATGTTTTTGACAATATCTCTTTTGACACGTAATCTTGCCATCAAATCTAGATAGAAGGTTGCATTTTAAAATAGAGCACAATGTTGCTGTCTACCATTTAGTTTTGGAACTATTTTGATCTCACATCATTTGTTAGACATCTTATAATATCATCCAAACTGCAAAAAAGGAGGTTTTTGACGTCAGACTCTCACCAAACACGCAAATGATTAAACCCAGCCATGGCTGATTGCAAATCAAATTGGATTCAAGCAAACACAATCTTCTGACCCCACTTTTTAGGCAGCACATCTTTCAATTTTTAATAGAGCGAAACTCAACAACTTTGTTTACTGCCAAGTCAGCCGTAATCAACATAATTATCAGCCAGAACTGCATTAGCCGATGCGAGATGTCTTCAAAAATAACAGCCGTTCTATAAGAAAAGTGCCTCGCAAACACGCCGATCTTTCCAGGTTCTGTTGGGCGCATTAGAAAGCAATGCTGCCGGAAGCGCATGTTAAAGACGGCTGGCAGGCGGCCTAGTTTCACAGCCGCCCGCTCCCACTCCGACCCTGACAGTCAAGCCTCAGTGAGTTACATGACATTAGGGCACCGCAAGGAGAAAAACAAGCTGCCTACAGAATGTTGCCGCCACTTTTGAGGACACACACAAGGGGAATTCTGGTAAGGGAAGAAATGTTTGACACGAAGCTCCTTTGGGAGAATAATGTGAGTTGTTGTAATGCTGCCGGAATACCGTATTAATTTTGGGGGAACAGTTTAAGGAATACAAAACAAGAATCACAGTAACTTTGTCTTACAAACAGTCGGTTCTTCAAGAAAATCATCTGCGTAGGAGGGTTTTCCGATTTGCATAATATTCAAATTCTTTTGCTAAAAATAAGACAGAGGACATCTTTGAAGAAAACTATGTAAATGTGGTTATTGATTTATTTCATATAATGAGACATGAATTGAATGACCTAGAAAATTTTATGTTAAAAACATACTGCAATGCATACTACAACAAATTTACCATCACATTACGATCCCTGTGATGCCTAATATTTGCTGCTGTTCTCTGAAGACTTTAAAGGCACAGAGAGACAGTGGAAAAAAGTCATAAACTACATTAGTAATTTTTTTGGGTGCAAAAGCCTTGACTTGATTTAAGACTTAACATAAGTGGCGAAAAATAACACGAATGAGACTTTCTGGCTTCTTGGGAAAAATAAAAATAAATAAACGAGTAATTTAAATGAACAGATTATTAAAAAACTAATTCTTATTTAGACACAATAAATAAAAAAAATGACAAAAAGAAAAAACAATATTTTTTTAAATATAAATGCGCTGTATAAATAATAAAAACATAATATTTAGGGTAAATAAATAAATATGGCAACAAGAAAAAATAAATAAATCAATACATAATATAAATGTATACATAATTAAAAAAAATAATTCATATATAGGCACCACACACACACACACACACACACACAGACAGACAATCAAATAAACAAATAAATAAATAAAAAATAAAAGGAAAAAAAAAAATAAATAAATAAAAATATGAATGTATAAAGTAAAAATGAATTCATATTTAGACACCATAAATAAATACATTTATTTATACATAGAACTAAATAATTAAAAATAAATTAATATTATAAGCATTGTTATGTAGTATGTCTAAAAAAGCCCATTTAAAAATTGTAAAAACTATTTTTTTAAGATCATGAGAAACAGAAATCAAATTTGTTCAAACTTTTTGTTTACCAATTCAAGTTTTGAAATGAATTGTGCTAATAACAAAAACAATTAATATCAATCAATCAATCAATCAATCAATCAATCAATCAATCAATCAATCAATCAATCAATCAATCAATCAGCCCTACTGTCTTTGTGTATATTTGTCCATTTATCCAGCAATTGCCTAGTAACTCCCTAGCAACAACCCTAAACACTACCAATACTGCCTAGCAATGCCTTAGCAAACACCCACAGCACCCTATCAAGTGCCCAAGCAGAAGCACAAATTGAAATATGGTCTATTTAACCGTGTCAATGGGTTCACAACTATACATTGTGTTTTATATGTCTGTTTTTAAAGTGTAGTACTCCACAAATCCATTCTCGTCCCAATCAAACAATCAATATAAGACCAATAGCTTTGGTTTAAAGCAGCTTTACTGGTCAGCAGGTGTACTTGTCTTTCCACAAGCTAACTTCTCACCCAACCTGTCTTCATCTTCCTCTGGCACCTGCTGATTTAATGTGTTGTTGCAATCTCAGACTCAATTTGTTAGACTCACTTCAGCGCTGAAGCCGACACATGGAGAATCTGGGACACGTTAATGTATGGAGGAGATGCCAGTCCTCTGGCTAATGACGGGAAAAAAACTCAAACGACCTCTGAGGTGGCACCGCAGTCATTATTAGCTGGCAAGAAAGTGATGAAAGCTCTGGGAGGTGTGACATCGCCTCCTCTTTTATCTGGGAGAGGATGATAAAGGAGGAAACAATCGAGAACTCAACTCACCTCTGCAGGGGGACAAAATAAAGAGGGCCATGAGGGTCCGTCATGTAGAGCTGCACGTAGATCGTAAAAAAGACATTGTTCACATGTGGCCTGAATGTGGTTCATAATTAGCATTACATGACGTCTCTGTTACCTCAGGTGAGATCTTTTAAGCACACTACACAAAGCACACTTGGTTTATTATTTGGTGAGTTGAGTTTGAAATCACACGAACACCTTGTATTGATTTCTTGGCAAAAATACAAAAAATATTAATAATTTAAAGTAAATTCATATTTCGGAAACAAATAAATAAATAAATACAATTCTATACACTTACTGAAGAAAAAATATTAAAAATAAAATCATATTCAGATACTGAATTCAGACATAGGTGCCATTAATTATAAGTAAGAAAGTAAGTAAAAAAATAAATAAATAAATGTCTGCATATGTTCATTTAGAGAAAAACAAAAGGCAGTCAATAAAACATACAAAAAATATAAATTTGTGCAAGAAATACATATTTAAAAATGAATTATTATTACTAAAAATGAATTTAAAAAGTCGAAAAATCAGTCATAAAAAGTCATATTTAGGCATCATTATAAATCAATCAATCAATCAGTCATATTTAGGCACCATTATAGGTCTCCTAAACTAAATTTTTAGAACTACGGCCAAAGTTTAAGATCATAAGAAACATAGATTCGATCAAATTTGTGTTGACTGATTTTTTTTCAAATTCAAGATTTGAGATGAATTGTAATAAAGCCAGAAATTCAATAAATTGTAGCTAACTGATCTCTATATGAGTGTGAACCAATCTATTCAGATAAGTCATTGATAGTGTTCTTTGAAAGATGCATTTCATTCACGTACCATCTTGATATTGCAGCAGCTGCTTGTCTTCGCTCCTTCCAGAGATTATTGGCCCCCGCTGCACATTTCCCATTAGAAAGCAAGTGATCAAAGATGGAAATATGTGCAATTACAGCAAGCACAATAATTGAAGACGAATACTGATGTTCTGCGGGGATTTCACAGTGAAATTGCTCTGGCAATTGTGGCACAGATGTTTTAATCAGAGTGCATTGGCCCATGAAACCCAACATGTCTTACACAGACAATCAAAAGGGTTTTTCCTGCCATAGACGGAGCGCATCATTGGAATTATTGTTCCGATGGAAGCGGTTATTGTTTTCATTTTGCCCATTAAGAATGATTAAGGTACAGGGTGTTATTAAAGCCTGGTTCTGTGCTCTAAGAGCCGCTTTTGAATTTATAACATGCCAGAACAAGACAAAAGCGGCAGATGATTTAAATAAAATCAAAATGTTTTCATCACGGTTAAGAGGTGTTAGGCACAACATAAAGTAGTGTGTAACACGCAGCCTCAAGTGGCTCATGTGTTCAAACAGTGGCAGCACAGCAGTGTGATAAAAGACATCAATGTTCAACAAATGCTTTTGTTAATCATAAACAATTCCTCTGAGAAATAAAATACCTCATTAGCTGAACTGTGGGCTATTTAGGGCTGCCAAGCAACACAATGCAAAATTCAGCAGATGTGAGGTATGCATATCTACATCCCAACCGCTCTGACCATGGCTTATCCTACCGATACATTAAAAACAATACAATTGATATTTTAATTCAGCAAGGATGCATTCAATTGATCAAAATGATCAGGATAGACATTTATAATGCTTCAAGTGATTTCTATTTTAAATAAATGCTGTTTTTGAACTTTCCATTCATCAAATAATCCTGAAAATATTTAGTATCACAGTTTCCACAAAAATATCGGGCAGCACAACTGTTTTTAACATTGATAATAATCAATAATGTGTCTTGAGCAGCAAATCAGCATATTAGAATGATTTCTGAAGATCATGTGACACTGAAGACTGGAGTAATGATGCTGAATATTCAGCTTTGTATTATAGTAATACATTACATTTTACAGTATATTCACATAGAAAACAGTTCATTTAAATTGTAATAATATTTCACATTTTTACTGCTTTTACTGTATTTTTTATTAAATAAATGCAGCCTTTATGAGCATTAGAGGCTTCTTTTGTGTCTGTTATGTCACAATCTTACCACTAAGAAATGTGAGATCTCATTTAAATGCGTTAATAGTGTAATAATAATAATAATAGTTAATAGTGAAGGACTGTCATAAATCTCTTGGCTGCCTGGACTGCAGAATACAGCCGTCAGTTTTCAAAGTCGAGACTGACGACAGATTTCGAGACAGTTCTGAAAGTATCTGGTTATTGAAGAAGTCTGCTTGAGTGAAGACATCCAAGCAGAGAAAATCACAAAACCAACCGGAGCAGCAGTGGTATATAATTAAACACTCCATTTCAGCTGACTTCTATTTTTAATTAGTAGTGTTTGCTAAGTCAAGCATCGCTACTACTATTGCTCAAACTGAGGGTTAGTGATTTGAACAAACCTCCAACGCCGAGTATTACATTTTTAGGACCAATTCGTCCGGCACTGTTTGTGCTACAGATATGAATGGTTCATTTTAATCATGCAGCCTGATGTAGAGAGGCGTGCTGAAGCAATATGCCACAGGAAGTCATGCAATACAGGTTTTTTTTTACCACCGTTAAATTGAAGGATATTCAGATCCAGTTTGAGCAGAAGCACCAAAAACTTGTTGAACTATTCAGTATGTGACTGTTAATCAACAAATATCTTAATCACCTGGGCTGCATCTCCTAAAAGCATCGTAAGCCTTGTCACCAATGGAGCTACGATCAACTTAGGTTTATGATTCTTTTGGGAAACGCAGCCCTGCTTAGTTAGGAGTAAAGTCGGAAAAAATAAAACCCATGGCTTCCCACAAGTTATTGCATTTTATTAAGCTAGCATACATTAAATTGATCAAAAGCAACAGTAAAGGCATTTATAATTTTACAAAGTTTTCGGTTTCAAATAAATGTTGTTCTTTTGAACATCCAAGAATCCTGAAAAATAAAATGCTTCACGGTTTCCACAAAAATATTAATCAGCACAACTGTTTTCAACATCGATAATAATCAGAAATGTTTCTTGAGCAGCAAATCAGCATATTAGAATGATTTCTGAAGATCATGTGACACTGAAGACTGGAGCAATGATGCTGAAAATTCAGCTTTGATCACAGGAATAAATTAAATTTTACAATATATTAAAATAGAAAACAGTTATTTTAAATTGTAATAATATTTCACATTTTTACTGTTTTTACTGAAATTTTGATCAAGTAAATGCAGCCTTTGTGAGCAGAAGAGACTTCTTTCAAAAACATTTAAAAAAATCTTATTGACTTAAAACTTTAAAACAATCAATTTTAGATTTTTTTTTTGTCTAAGCATTAAAAATAGTTTAAAAAAGACACCAATATTCAATCATATTTCTGTATCTGTAAGACAGTTCATTTAATGAACTGCAAAGCACTGCTCTTGTTTTCATCAGAAAAATGTAAAAATCCAGAGATTTCACATAACTCACTTTACTATGGATGCAACAAGACAACATACAAAGTCGTGTTTAACAGCTACTACAAAAAGTCAAGTATAATAAATGCGTTAGGTTAAGCTGGGGCTCTTAATTTTAATAATGGACAAGCAGTTCCTTATCTCCCCAATGCCTTGAGTATATTACGACCATGTCATTCTGGCACATCTCCCAGAAGTGTCCTGGTTTGACATAGTGCATATTGGATACTTAATTTATGGGCATACTTTATAATATTCACATCTAAGCTTCAAATAAGAACCAATTCATTCAGCCTTGTAGACCACTGTCTGTTCACTTTTCAATATAAAACTAATGATGGATCAGTTATAGTTTCTCTGCAAACAGGCATCAATAGCAGCCCTGACAGAATCATTTTGATTCATCATTTAATAAAACTTTCAAGATTTAAGACACAAAACTGGAATGGAAAATGAAATGATAACATGACGCCACTCAAAATGTAATGTGCACATAGTGAGGTCATGTGACAGCAATGAAGCATGTACATTTGAAGTGTTCATCACTGCATAATGCATAAGGTGCAATGAGCTAAGCACGCATTTGATTCTTCTCTAAACCACTATGGGAAAAAAACTTACAGCAGCACTTTCCTAAACATTCATGTTTCACTATGCACATGGCAATTTAGTTTTTTTAATGTTATAGATTTTAGATATAGCAAGAGAGAATTGTTCAAATGTATCATATATATTTTAGACAAAGGTCTTTAAAGATGATCAAGCTTGGTTCAGTTTTTCAATAACTAAAAAAGACTTTTTTTCATGGCATGACATGGTTAAATTCAGTGGTTTATATAATTTATTATGTTGCTGTAAAAAGGATATGCACAATATATTAAGTCAGCATATGTTTTTTTTCTGAATACCTTAACTCATGAAATTAATCATTATTTTCTTATTTTTTTTTAAGTTATACAAGATTTTTATTTTTATTTTTATTTTTTTTAATTCAGTTTAATATAATTTAAGTGGAATAACTGTTACAGCCAATTTGATCATACTAACATTTTTGGGCAACAACTGAAAGTTTTTAGTTGATGTAGTTGGATTTTTATAGTAAAAAGAGATAATCACCATATTTATAATGAAACCATCATTATATCATCATCACCTCTAAAGATAAAAAAAATCTGTATTTTTAAAATGTGTTTTTTATGACAGTATATTATTATTATTTTTTTTTTTTTTTTTTTTTTTTTTTTTTATCAAACTAACCAGAAAATGATACAAACTCCGAAGTGATTGTTTTGAACTTAAATATTATGCTAAATATATGACTTTAGCGAATGTATTTGTATCAACAAACCACTTTTATAATTTATTCTCTCACAAAATGTGTTGTCCCATGAACGTTTAATAAAAACATATATATGTTCTGCAATCATACACAATAGACGGAAGAAGAAAAAAAAAAAACTCATACGGGTTTAAAACAACTTGAGGGTGAGTAAATGGGGACACAATTTTCATTTTTGGGTGATCTACCCCTTTGATGTCAGCCTATAGCCCCGTTGTACCCAACTGTTTAATCTAAAAAAAGGCAGTATTCTATTCCAGACATCACCATGAATACCTGCGACACCTTTGGCAGTGCTGCAATACTCAACAGCTCCATTGGGCTGAGTGTTGACATCAGCTGAACCAGGGTCAATCCATGATGGACTCATCCCTGTCACACTGTCCCGCTCTGAAGGAAGTGGACTAATCACCGGAGCAGGGCTCAGGGCTTTGAGAGGAGAACAGTGGGAATTCACTAAAGCCCTATTTGGCTAAGACTAAATCTGTGGCTCTCCATCACTGCTGTCAGACAGCCTGGAGGATGCCCGTGTGACTAACCGCTCTCTGTGCACACCTGGAGCAATGCCGATCGGCCTCATGGCCACGAGCAAGAAACGCTGACAAATGATCGCTGCATTTTCTTTTGAACGGGAACACTAGGCGGAACGGAGAGTTTGATATTTTCACATCAAGCACCCTGCTGTAACAGCATGGCTGTTATACTCTTGCTAGGTTAGAATAAATAAGACGAAAACAACTGGAACCTGAATGGAAACAGCATTAAACAGCATGGTGGCATGTGTTGATTACCACAATAGTATTGAAAAAATACAGACTAGTCATATACTTAGAATATTTATTTATTTATTTATTTAATTATTGAAAAAAAGTGTTTATACTGCACAAACAAACAAAGATTTATAGAGGAGATAAATGCGGCATTATATGTCTACCAAACTGATTTAAATTATAAAAACTACTGCCAGTTTTTAAGATTTACAGTTTTAAAGATAATGAGACAAAAAATTTAAAACAAAAATAATTGTCCAAACTTTAGCTTTGACAGATTTTTATTATGTGTTGTTTCTTTTTCCAGCATAAATCTAAAAAGAAAAAAAGCAGAGGCAAAAATACTGATTTAGAAAATTATTTTTGTAAGTGCAAAAAAAAAAAAAATTTTATAGACTACAAAAAAAAAAAAAAAAAAAAAAAAAAGTATATATATATATATATATATATATATATTAGTCACAAGTTCATAGACTCTTTAAATTATTATTATTTTTCATTTATGTTTTTTGTTTTTTTTTAACTGGGTTACAAAGTCTAAATGACTACAAGCAGAAATTTCAGGATTTATTGGTTATAAGTTTGCAAAGAAAAGGTTATCTGCTCTATTCTCTGGCACTGCTCTCTAATTAATAATAATTTATGCATTTAGCAGACGCTTTTATCCAAAGCGACTCACAGTGCATTCAGGCTATACATTTTTTACCAGTATGTGTAATGTGTAATTAAACATGCATATTTAAGTTGTTTTGCTATATTTTCAACTGTAATGTATATCCTTCCACTGTAATGCATTATCACAAAAGACCAATTTAGTGTGTTTTTATTTATGCAAGTCCAAAATATTTTCTTTGATAATCAACAGCATGCCACAGATGCACATTATAACACTGCTTTGAGGACAACTAGGAGCAATTGGCTCATAACTATTAAAATAACAATGTGCCTGGAAAGTCTTGTTTCATTTCTAGAAAGTGAGATTTGATTAATTAAATTTATGCAACATACACGACAGAAAAATATTAATCTTGATTCAAGTTTCTTTCATAAAAGCATGTCTCACATGTTAATAATTATATCATAAATGATGAAGTGTTGAAGCATTCATAAACAAGCACTTCAGATGACTAGTGAACGCAACAGGTGCGCAGTTTGCATTCACTGCTCTTCACACTAAGCGCTTAAAAGACACATCTGTTACAAACTGATCGCATTTGAAAAAACAGTTTGCAGTGTTGCATTAGAAATGAGTTCTTTGCACTCTTGTTCCATTCCACTTATTTTTTATCTTTACACAGTGGGAAATCATATAATGGCATACTGATAGCACAAAAGAGGTTGTGAGGAAGAATGTGAATCTATGGAGGATGGCAGTATGGTATAACCAGTGGTTATTTTGCTGATGCAAGGCTTCACAGACACTATCATGACCTTATGGCCTTAAATCATGTCAAGACCCTCAAAACTGTATCATTTCCAGCTCATTTCTTCACTAAAATCTCTGATTTTTCTATCAGAAAACAAACTAACAAGGTTCAAAAACCTTGAACTTCCATACTAAAAGTCATTTTTTTTAATACACATTTGTTGAAAAAGGATGTTGTGGTTGCATGCATCAAATCATCATTCTTTTTTTAAATAGCCAATAGTTTAAGGCAAACCATGTCATGGGATGAATTTGATATACCACTCTTATTGTTTGCGTCATATTAATTCAGAAAAAAAATATGAGTTGTAAGCCTATGGTAGTGTGCTATTCTGTATAAAGGCATGTTTTTGAGAGACTTTTATTCTGAAATTCGTGATCTCATTTCCTGTGTCCACCTGTAAAAAGCTTCTTTTGGTGAGTCTCAGCCTGCGTTCCAATGTGCATACTGTCCATCCTAAATTCTATATAATATTAGTAATGTTCTATACTATTTAGGGCAGATAGGGTGGATAGTATGCACATTGGGATGCAGGGTCAGCTTTTGTTGTGCTTTCTTTTGGGTTTAGTACCTTTTGAATAATATTCGCACTGCATTTGGGTCTTTGCTGTCAATTTAACCAGTGTTACAAAGACCAAACCATGCTATTTGCTAATGCTAGTTGGTAACATATGCCATTAGAGGGACATCCTCATTCTAGACAGCGTTTATTGGGCAAATGTCTGTACAGGGTTGCAAACAACATTAGTCATCAATATTTTCTGAGAAAGGAAAATTTGAAAAGCGCCTGGTTTTGCTTGTTATTTTCTACAGTATTTAAAGGTAACATGAATACAGTCCTCTCATCTTTGCATTCATCTAGCACAGTCCATGTAACACTATAGCAGTAGATTATAACATCAAATCATTCAAATTAAAAGGTAGACTGCTTGCCTTTTGGGAATCTGACTGGATTGAAGCCTGTAGATCCGCAGGTGTACACAATGGTTGTTCTATTAAAGTAAATATATGCATTTATAAATGTGCCATCTAGTGTGTGGAAGATGCAATAGAAGTATAAGTCTCTTTACTTATCTTAATTGGTGGCGTATTGATTTGCCAGTTATAATAAGTACACTGGACGGCTTACATGTTCTTCTTTTTATTATGTCAGTCCACTAACATTTGTAACATTTGTATTAATCCTTTTATGTGTGGACCGTATGAATCATTTTTGTTGTCATTTGAAACTTTACAGTGGATTTCTAGTTTTCAGCATGTTTGCCTGAGACTAGTTTCATAGCATGAATGTTAAAACTGTAGCATTTTTAATGTGTTTTTGAGAAAGACTTGTTAATTTTTAATGTTCTGTTATAGAGATTAAGACGAGTTTCTGATATGTTGGGGTTTTCGTGGTTCAGGTTTATTTGTGTAGTGATGGAAAGATCAAATAATTTTACTGGCTTGATCTTTCAATATCGTTCAGCTAAATGAACTAATCTTTGCTCAAGTCATTTTGTTCATATCCACTATAAAAGAGTTCAAATGGCAATTGCCACATTCCCTGAACATGTCTGCATACATTAAACATTAAATATGCTATATGCTGTAACTAAGTCCACAACTTAGTCTAATTTTATTGGGGTTTGGTATTTACCTAATTTCTAAGTTAACAATATTTTGACATTTTCTGAAGAATATGCGAGTGTGATGTTGTACTGTAAAAAAAAAAAAAAACATATACCATAAAAAAACATAAAAACCATAAACACCATAACAAAAACCTAATTTAGATGTAAAAAACAAACAAACATAAAATCTAAATGAATTGGTTTTATTTAAGTCAGAAATATTATTTAACATCACTAAATACGTAAGTACATGAAATTATTTTTATGGTTAAATTGGGTGGAAATAGCTCTTTTGAAGGTTACATACTGTTGCTATTTTAAGGTTGATTTGAGTGTTTTCTATTGTGTCATGATGTTTCAGTTCGTAAAGTTTTATGAGTGGTTCTTCTAGGTCATTGCTAGCATTGTTTATTATTTTGTTAGAGTGAAAAGAGCACATCCTTAAGTCTCTATGATGCTTTGATGCCAAAATATGTGTGTGAACCATGTTTTCTTTGCCGTTTTTGTTGTCTGCCTTGACAAAAGTAATAACTATTTTAGCAAGCCACACCATGTCTGTAGTTATTGTGCCAAAGAAGGTGAGTAAAATGCCTTAGCAAGCAACCCTAATATTCTTGAATTCACTTTGTAAAGTGCAATAAAGAAATCTGAATCAGCCTAATTGAACATGCAAAGCACAGTCTCGCTCTGCAGTCATGACCGGTGGCGAGTGTGGTAATCATTTGAGCTAATGCATGCATTAATAACGTCGCATCTATGGACACTCTTGTGTCCCACCCAATCCTCACTTTTCCCCAACACTTTGGAGACAGTACTTGAGGAAGGCGCCTGGCCACGCTGCCTCCGGATCACATTGCCTCCATTAGCCACACTGATGAAGTTTTTTTTTTTCTTCATCGCCCAAATGAAGGAGAGCATTTCCATACCATGAACCCAATGTCCTGTGGTGCGCTGTTTCAGACCGGCTTTCCTAATGGGAGACTATCAGTGTACTAGCTTACCTTCAGCAATCTGCATTCAGAGCGGTGACTTGGCAATTTGCTTGCTGCTCACTCATGCTAATGAGCGCTCTGAAGAGACGTGGGCGAATGGGGAAATTCAGTTCCCACAGCTTCCAGTGGTGTTGAATATGAATGCCGAGCCAAAGGTGGTGTCGTTGAAGAACAGGCTGTTGGCTCACAGGCCGAGAATACTTGGCGAAACTGGTGAAGTTGTTGTGTTTGCGTGTTATTTGGTCTGACAGGGTGAAGGTCCAGTCCAGTTCACTGCGAAAAATAGCATTAATCAGTATTTTTGTCTCATTTTCCAGTGAAAGTATCCTTACGCCACAAGCAAATAGTTGTTCTTGTTATTTTTTTTTAGCATTCATTTCATGAGGTTTATGCTCAAAACAGAAAACAAATTATTTGCCCATGAGAAAATAAAAATAAACTTAATTCAAGATACAGTACTGTCTCTGAAAACAAGTATTGTTTCACGATATCTTTTTATAGCATTTCTTCATCTTAAAAATATAGTTTTCAAGCAGTTTATCTGCTTTGATGCATGTTTAAATAAGTTTACTGTAAAATGTACTGAGCAAAAAAAATATGTTTTTTTTAAATATTGTCATTTGCTTAATGTGGAAACCAGTTTCTGAGCCTGCCGTAGGGACATGCTTCCCATGTGCTCAGCCATCTGCAAATTCCCTTGGCTACTTGATGACAGAAGTCTCAAAAATCCTCACAATATTAGCACACAATCCCATATGGATTTCCACTTTCATTGCTTTTCACTGGTTGTCGTGGTTGCATTAGACTTCTTTTGCTCAACAGATGTCAGAAACATTATCCATTTATCCACATGTATACATGTGTAAATTTCATTGCATTAGAAAACGAATATCAAACTAAGTGTCATTTAAAGAAAGAAAACACGAAAATACGTTTTCACCAGCGCCAGAGTTACCTCTTGTTGTGACATAGGCAAAATCAATTTTGAGCTCTCCTTCCCTATTAATATATAATATTACACTAAAAAATGCTGGGTTAAATATAACCCAGAGCTGGGTTAAAAAGGGACAAACCCAGCTATTGGGTTGTTTTTGGCAGCAAAACAACCCAACCACTGGGTCAAAACAACCCAACCGCTGGGTCAAAACAACCCAACCGCTGGGTCAAAACAACCCAACCGCTGGGTCAAAACAACCCAACTGCTGGGTCAAAACAACCCAACTGCTGGGTCAAAACAACCCAACTGCTGGGTCA
>NW_015557124.1:1214015-1227447 GCF_001515605.1 Sinocyclocheilus anshuiensis | reverse complement strand
AACCGCTGGGTCAAAACAACCCAACTGCTGGGTCAAAACAACCCAACCGCTGGGTCAAAACAACCCAATAGCTGGGTTTGTCCCTTTTTAACCCAGCGCTGGGTTCTATTTAACCCAGCATTTTTTAGAGTGTACCACCCCAAAACAGCAAACAAAAGTCTATCATAATCCATGAAAACGGTTACACGATTGCAGTAAGTGCAAAGTCGTCCAGTTGGCATTCAGTCACTGAAGATCAAATGCAGTTCTTCACTCATTTGAGAACAGAGAAAGACTGTTCCAAGTACGGAATACAAACGCATTACCACCTCCAGTGTGCGTTATTTTTCTAATGATTCAATGGCCCTTAATCACAAACACACCTGAAGACATTGTTGAGATGTTATATTAAGACATTTGTCATGTTTCTAGGTATGTAACCGCTCACTCAACTCACGATGTGGTACGATTTACCATACTGATCTCACACATTTCACATCTCACACATTTTTAACAAAATCAGATTTAAGACAAATTATAAATGAAAAGGTGTTCTTTTACTATTTTTTTCAGACAAAATGCTGCACATTTCTTTGTCAAAATTGAAATTTCAAATAGCAAAACTAAGTTGAAATTTTAAAACAAATCCCTAATCAAAAAAAACAAAAAACAAAAAAAAAACAATTCAGAAAAACAAACTCAGCCTGTGCTCTTTCCATTTAAAATCAGAGGCAAGCACTGTGTTTTAATCATGATCCAAACAAAGATGCTGCATACATGCAGCATGAGCATTTAATTTAATTATTTTTAATTAGATTGTATAATCTCGAAATTTGAAGACAAAAACAGAATGGTCTGACTTTAGCTTAGTGACACTATGCTACATAAAACATACCTGTAAGAAACAAAAGCTGTTCTGAAGACAGTCAGTTCGCCTCACAGATACACTATATGGACAAAAGTATTGGGACACTCATCACAAAACACCAATGACTTGTACATTTTAGACACTTCCAAAACTGTTGCAAAAGAGATGGAAATACAATTTTTAAATGCATGAATTATGTTTTCATCTTTGTTGCCACAGTTTTGGAAGTGCCTTTTTCTATTGTAAAGAAGGGGGTGTCCCAATACTTTTGTCCATATAATGTATGTACAAGTCATTGGTGTTTGGTGATGAGTTTTTGGTTCAAGGTTTGCATTTCAAGTCACACCAGAGGTGTTCATCTGGGATTAGGACTTGGCTTTCTGCAGATCAGTCAAGTTCTTCCACACTGACTGAATCAATCATTTATTTTTGAACCTTGCCTTATACACAGAGGCATTGTCATGTTCTGTCCTAACTGTTGCTATAAAATCAGAAGCACGTAATTCCCTAGAATATCATGATATGCTTAAACATTAAGATTTGTACATGGAAATTACTAATAGTCAAACCTGTTCATTATAAGGGGGGTTCCAATACTTTTGTTCATATAGTGTACATTCATATGAACTCCCACCCCCAACTGTATCGCGATTTAACATCTCAACCGACTTGAATCGTCACATATTTGTATCGATTTTCAACCGGCTCGGGATGCATCGTTACATGATTCTGTCCTGAAAATGCATGTGTTGAACAAATGTCTTACACACCTCATTCCAAGCGTTCCATTGCTAATTCCAAAATGTCATTTCAGAGCCAATAACAGACGTCATGTGTGCAAATGAATATTATACACTTTTAATTGATGAACTATTTAACAAACATTTTGCAAAAAATATTTGTCATTGCATTAGAAAACAAAATAACAAAATATAAAGAAAGAAAACACCTTTCGAGTTGCCAAAATTTGCATGCCTTGCATCAGTGTTCACAAGTGAAATGGCAAAGATGCTCGACTTGTTCCCGGCTGCGCTGGTGAAGATGATGCTTTTGTCCGTTCAGACTGAAAGCTCATTCATCAGCGCGGAACACCTGAGTCTCCAAAGCCGTACAGTCTGTGTGGTTTGTGCTCTGGCAGAGATGGATGAGTTTCGGAAAGCTGAACCTCAGCTAATTCTATGACTAATCAACGTCTCAGCCTGCCCAGACCAGAGTTTTCACACCAGCCGCAATCGCACAGTCAATAACCAGTCACTCTAAATGAATCACCTTCACCGCCATTGATCTGGTGTCACGTTCATTTACACAAATCGGTAGTTGCGAGTCTCTGCTTGTCAGTGTTTGCAAGATAGTGTTTTGCAACAAAAACAGTTATTGTTGGCTATTTGTTAAGCATCTGTGTAGCTTGTGCGTGGAGAGTTTGAAGCAAATCCAGCTCAAATTACGGAAGTGAACCGATTAAAGTGCCTCTATTATGCCTTTTTGAATATTACCTTTCATGCAGTGTGTCATGTAGCGGTATGTGAACATAAACTATCTGCAAAGTTGTGAAGCCGACAGTGCACGATAAATAAAGTTACTGTCTATCAAAAAAAAGAAGTCGTCAGGAATTCGAATCTTATTCTGTTACGGCTCTACATCACAAAGTAACACATTTGCATAATGTCTGTCCACGTTCTACGTCGCCAACTTGCCCGCCCACAAACAGTAAAATTTCTGTGTGGTTAACATCATGTCGAGAAGACGCTGTATCCTACGCTGTGAGAGTAAATTTGTTTTATCACATCTCATAATTACCACAAACTTGTCAACACTTGACACTTAACTTGAAACGTCCTGCTCCAGTCGTGCTTGCGAATCAGTCTCTTGTCGATCAGCCAGTTCAACCGTTTCATCATCAGACTCCGGCTCGAATTGATAAGGTACAATCGATACCATCTTTTCTATGTAGACAAGTCTCCAGGGCTGTCATTCCGTCATGGCAAAGGGCGTTTAGTTTCTGACACTCGCTGTACGCGGTAGACCAATCCAGAGCCAATCTCTCTACGGCTCTGGACCAATCACAAAGGACTGCGCCATCTGACCAATCACAGCAGTGAGGGCTCACGGAAAGGAGGGGTTTAGAGAGACTGATTCTTTGAACTGCTTCGCACGAGTCGTTTACGAATCATTTAGAAACGAGGTAAAATTAAATCTATTTTTTAAGAAAACTAACATGTTTTTTGACCTTGCATGCATGTAAACCTGTTTTAGGAGACTCATAAAACAATATTAGCAACCTTAAAAATGGCATAATAGTGGCAGTTTAAAATATTGATATTTGCTTGTTTCCGAATTAATTGATTTCATGGAGCAATTAAAAATATATATGCTTTAACGGTTTCAAGGGTGGCATTCATTTACTGTGAATCAAGCCATTCTGAAACACGCGTGTAAATAAACACACAGAGGCAAGCATCATTCTGAAACCAGCCTTGAATATTTTTCTTTTATTTATTTTTATTTGCTAGATGGTTTGCTGTTTAATTAAGAAATTTAGATATTTAATTAAACTAAAAATTAAATTATAAATGTATAATAATATAAAACTGTTTAATTTTACATTGCTAACAATATTATTACAATATATATTCTTGTTTCATATATTTTTTTATGAAACAAATAAAGATTATTTGATTTGATTTGATTTGTAGATGCAATCTCCCAATTCCTGTATTTTTTTACACAGTATATCACAGAAAAACTAAATATTGCAATTCACTCAGAAATTGCTTGTAAATTTCACAAATAATTACAAAGAAATGGCAAGCAACACATTGAATTTTGAATGTAGAAAAACTAAAATAGTATTTTCTGTTAAAATGTACTCCACTTATCTTTATAATAATAATAGTAATAACTGCAAACCTTGTATTGTAACAGTGCATTTGCAATACATCTGCAACAGACTCTGTGAACAAATATGCTGTAAAAGTTTTGCTGGTTAATCCAAAGGGACACTCTCAAGGTCTCTTTTACATTTTCTACGTGATATTACAATGTCTCCTGACTGGCGAGTGTTTAATCATAAGCAATAATAGCAGACTCCATTATCTTAAATGATGATATGCCGCAGTCGTACATGATTAACGGCCAGTGTTGAAATAAACAAACAGAGGGCTGAGACTGTGGCTGAGCTGTAATTTGCATGCTGTAGGTCTCGTCTCAGCATTAGCAATGAACTGTCTTTCTGAATTACACTGTGCGTTCGCTCGGATCACTTGTATTTCTGAATACAAACTATCCCATCCCTCTCAACTCTATAATTGAGAACAAGCACAAAGTCTTACACTCCATCTCTCTAACAAAGGCCTGCAGTGTTGAACCCATGCAGCGCTTTCCTGACTGTTTTTTTTTCTTAACTGAATTTATGTTTTTAGTATCTTACATAACTTAAAATTAAACTAGAATTTTTCAAGAATTTGTGTGCCTAAAGTCACAACGTTCCCATTATTTTATGTTTTTGTAGTTGTTACAGTGTTCTGAGTGGTTGCTAGGACAGTTGCTAGGATGTGCTAGACAGTGTTTTTTTTTTTTTTTAGTATAATTCATATACTATTATGGTCTTTATTCATATTTAAAATGAGCTTTTATTTATATATTTTCATATTTAATTTATATTATATATTTATTTTTCTTTCTTTTTTTTGTAAAACGTTATTCTTTGCTTTATTGTTGTAATTTAATTTTTTTTTGTTTTTGTTTCGTTTACTCTTTAGTCAAATTTTCATTTAATATTTTTATTTCATCTATATTTTAGTCTGTTATTTTAATGACCTAAAAACTAAAAATGTTACTTCAAATTAAATAAACATTACCTGAAACAAATAAACAAACAAAACAACAACAACAACAAAACTGTTTTTTTTTTTCAGGAACATTTATAATTTTGATTTATTTTATCTTGATATATTTAAAAATAAAAATATTAATAAAAATTGTAAAAAAAAAACAAAAACAAAATATTATTAAAAACTATAATATGATCTCAGTGATATATTAACAAGTCTTTTTGGGCGGTTGGTACATCAGATCATCAAACTTTTCCTCTTTGTTCCCCCTGTGTGGTTGCTAATATGCTTGATAAATAGCTAAAGCTCAAAGCCCTTTCGCCCTTGAACCCCTGTTCAACCGCATGGACTGTAAACTTTTCTTTATGCCGATATGCCTCATGTGTTCTTGCCACCAATAAAAGGCTTCGTCAGCGTTGCTCACCAGTGCAGGGAAATGCCAGTATGAACGGGGACTTTTAACCATATGGATGCATGTTAAGGAAGCCCTCAGAAGACCTCGACCCGGCCACTCGCTGCTATTTTCTGAGCACAAACTTCTCATGCCAAAAAAAATGAACAACAGCTTCATTTCCAATCTCCAATGTCCACTGGCACTTTCCACAAAAAGGCCAAAACGGACAATCACTGCTCTTTTTCTTTTCCCACAAATGACCAATGAAAGGAAGTGCTTTAGGATTTTTTTTAAAGGGATTTGCAATGTATCTAACCCTTTAACCAGCAAGATTTATTTTATTTTATTTTATTTTATTTTATTTCTATAGCATTAAACGTTAACATATTCATATATAATTTTAAATGTTTAAACGTATACAGTAAATAAACAATTAAATATTTATATATTTTATATTATTTATGTAATATATTTTATAGAATTTTTTGGTCATTTTTATATACAGTGCGGGGTATGAGATACATTTTAATGAAACATTAAAATGTACTTGTGACCAACATTTTGCTTTTGTACTGGTCTGACTGGTTTTAATCTTTAGTATATACACTAAATAGGCGATTAAAATACATTTTAAATGTTTTATCTAATATTTAACAATATTTTTAAGATTTGAATAATGCTGTGTTTTTTTTATGTAATATATAAGTTATATTTTAATGAAAGATTAAAATGTCCTATTGACCCAGTGCTTTTGTACTGGGTCTGACCATTGTGGGTTTTTAATAATTTGTATTTAAACTAAATAAAAAATTTAAATATATTTTAAATGTTTTTGTATTTTCTATATTTACATATTCCTTTTTTATTTTTTATTTAATATTTTAATGATTTTTTTATATAACAATAACATGCACAGGTGAATGATTCACAATAGGAAAGTAAACAATGTTCTTTTGATTCCATGCTGATTTAACACTCACTCAGACACTTTTAGTAGTTTTGGTCAAATCGCCCTGAACATTAATTAAAGGTCACAATGCTTTGTGGTACATATCATGGTGTGGCAATTCATCGGAGTGGGAGGTTTCGGTGAGCCCGCGGCCACTGTCGCCGATGATGCATACTGGTCGTTAAAACAGAGCCACCTTTTGGAAAGCTTTACGTCTCATTAAGGGAAGTGTGGAGTTCTTTTATGCGGTGTGGACAGGCTGTAAAGCATGGAAAACACACAGTGTAGTCTGCTTACAAAGGCCTGGTGAGAGCCGAGAGGACCGTAACTCTCTCACAGTGATGGAAAAAGATCCTTTTATTTCTTGGAATAATGCTAATTTTAGATGTGTCCTTTTTGTGCTGTTTCTGAGGTTTTGAGTGCACCCAGATGAGACCTCAGGACACTTAATAGAGGTTAATTTTATATAAACTTTATCTCACTCAGATCCTTAGATGAGGTAAAAATAGACACAAATGAGTCAGTAGATTTCATACAGTATACAGATATAAAACGAATGTGGATCAGCTCAGATCATTTGATTTTGAGGAGAAATATTAGAATTCATTTCGAGATCTGTGACTTTTGATTGCAGACTTTGGTATTTTGGCAAGTCTGGGCAGTTTGAGACATTGTTAAGATCGTTTTCTCAGGAGAAAGACTTTAAATTCATTGCCTTCTATGAAAAACAATCAAGATATTTAGATTTTTCTTTTCCTCCAGGCAAGTTTCTTTCTTTCTTTCAAGCGTATAATGTAAGCTAGAAATTATGTTCCTTCTGAAAGATTGGCAGAATTCATTTTTAAAATGATTCCTTCTCTGAGTGCCTGCTTCTCGGATGGTCACTTGTAATTTCTGTCAAACGCCAGTCAGAAAAGCTTGGGTTGTGGATTGGTGGTAAACAGATGTCATTTCAGGGCTCCGCTCTACAGCCAATTTTTTTTCTTTCAGACTGTGTAGTCAATTTGCATGCACACACTTAAAGCATACAGTTAAAGAAATGCCATTCGTGTTGCAGTCGCCTGTGAAATACTAAAAATCCCCACTGTCAACATGCAGCACAGTTAATTTGAAAAGGTTCGAAAGGATCAAAGCAATGTGACCTATTTCTTGTTTTCATCATGAGAACTAAAATCATGTGTGTGTATGTATGTACTGTATATATGTGTGTGTGTGTGTGTGTGTGTATATATATATACACACACACACACACACACACACATACAGTACTGTATATAGTATACACATGATCTTAGTTCTCATGCTGAAAACAAGAAATAGGTCACATTGCTTTCATACTTTCGAAACTTTTCAAATTAACTGTGCTGCATGTTGACAGTGTTGACAACACTACATATACACTACTTTTCAGTTTTAATGTTTTTGAAAGAAGACTTTTCTGCTCACCGACACTGAAGTTAAAATTTGGCTTACACAGAATTTCTTAGCCTTAAATGAGAATAAAACCGAAGTTATGCTGTTTGGTCCAAGTGATTCCTATGATTTTGGTGATCTGGACCTTGGCGACTTAAGTTCTCATGTTACTCCATGTGCGAAAAATTTAGGTGTGTTGTTTGATTCAGGTCTCAAGTTCGATAAACAAATTAATTCTGTTGTTAAATCCTGTTTTTATCATTTACGACGTCTCGCAAAAGTCAAACCTGTTCTTTCTTTAAAGAACTTTGAAAAAGTTATCCATGCATTTATTACTTCACGCCTTGATTATTGCAATTCACTTTATTATGGTGCAAATCAATCATCCATCGGGCGTCTTCAAATGGTACAAAATGCTGCAGCCAGGCTGCTGACTGACAGTCGAAAATTTGATCATATCTCTCCCATCTTAACTTCTCTGCATTGGCTACCAGTCAAACTGAGAATAGATTTTAAAATTCTAGTTTTTGTTTTTAAAGCATTACATGGCCTAGCACCAGCGTATCTTTCTGACATTTTACATTATCACAATCCTTCTAGGTCACTTAGATCAGGCAGCCTTGGATTGCTCTCTGTGTGTAGATCGAGGTTAAAACATCGTGGAGACCGAGCTTTTGCGACAGTAGGCCCCAAACTCTGGAACAGCCTACCGGTTTCGATCCGAATGGTGTCATCACTTTCCTCTTTCAAATCAAAACTTAAAACACATTTGCTTAGTGTGGATTTCTAATTTATTATTATTATTTATTATTATTTTTTTTTAGATATTATCCTTTGTATCTTTATTTGACTTCTATTATCTGTACAGCACTTTGGTCAACCATGGGTTGTTTTTAAATGTGCTTTATAAATAAATAATGAATGAATGAATTTATGTGATCCAAAATACAGCAAAAACAGTGATATTGTGAAATATTTTTACAATTTAAAATAACAGTTTTCTATGTGAATATCTGTTAAAATGTAATTTATTTCTGTGATCAAAACTGATTTTTCAGCATCATTACTCCAGTCTTCAGTGTCACATGATCTTCAGAAATCATTCTAATATACTGATATGCTGCTCAAGAAACATTTCTGATTATTATCAATGTTGAAAACAGTTGTGCTGCTGAATATTTTTTGGGGGAATCATGAAACATTTTATTTTTTATGATTCTTTGATGAATAGAAAGTTCAAAAGAACAGCATTTATTTGAAACAGGAATCTCTTGTAACATTATAAACCGTCACTTTTGATCAATTGAATGCATCCTTGATGAATAAAAGTCATCATTTATATTTTAAAATTATAATATAAAACAATAATTAGAATGATTTCTGAAGGATCTCAAGGATTTTTTAAGGATCATCATCATAATAATATTTTACAATATCACTGGTTTCACTGAGTTTTTGATCAAATAAATGTAGCCTTGGTGAGCCAATAAAGTAATTATTTAAAAAATAATGAATTTAATTGTTTGTAATTTGCAAGGTCATGTTTTAAGACATTTTAAGAATCAAACCCATATTTGTTGTCCAATTTGAACGTACAGTATTAATTTGAATATTAATGGGAATGCATCCTCTTTTTGGTTTATCGCCTGTGTCTAGGATGCATTAGAAAGATTCAAGCACAAATGGCAGCATTTCCAATGAATGACCAAAGTACAGTCTTATAAGAGGCTTCTTTAATGAACACGGATATTGAAAAGAACTAACCTGAGATTAGCATTCAGTCTGGGTCCATGTCATTAAGCGTGCACATGAACTTGACTGTTTTTTAGTCCCCGGTGACATGTTATTTTCTGCTTGACTTGGGCTCATCAACAGGAGCATAACACTCCCTTTTCATTTAATGTCTCAGACTAATTTATTACATCTTAACATGATGAGAAATATTAATTACTTTCATCTTTGCTTGAAATTTCTTCATTTTCCATGCTTGCGACCCGTTTAGACCATCTTTTGTATTTGTAACAATCAAACGTTTATGCAAATATGCAAATGAAAGCCTGTTGCTTGGTGAAGAGTCATTTGCTATAGCAGAGTGTGAAACAAAATGAGACAGACAGACATAATATTTCACGCACCTTTGCTTCTCCGGTGAATTTAGCTTATTTAGATGTTTTTACTGGAAAACTAGACAATACTGATGGGATTTTTGCAGTCTGCAGCTTTGGTTTCTGCACAGAGCTCATGCTGTAATGCGATAAAATTTTGCGTTGTTAGTGTGGTGTCATAATTTGACAGGAGTGCAAAAATTAGCAGAAAAAGGTCTCCTTTCACTCCTATTTTTGTCCACACAGAGGATCAGAGCAGTCAAAACAAGACGGCCTCATCTGCTGCAGTTTGTCTGTTGAATTAGCCCAATTTTTCTTAAAGGGCATTGGGTGAAATGTCCAAGCCTCTAACAGATCCCGACGGGCAATGTATTTAACAGTGAATATGCATGAAAGGACCTGCTTAAAGGAACAGTTCAGCCAAAAATAATTTCCTTTCCCTCATGTTTAAATGGCGCTGTTCCATAAAATGAAAGTATACAGTGACTACTAACCGTCAGCTTTCTGATTGCTTTGCAGAGGCATTTAAGTTGTTCGAGGACATTCTTTGCCTCTATTTCAGTTCTCAAATCGTATTCAGATACAGTGCATGAAGTCACATTTTGCAGAAAAGAATGACAGTAAATTTCAGTATCCACAGTTCAGTGCTATTTTAATACATTCAGCATCAGATTAAAGTGGATTACAGGCATTTTTTTTTAATTTTTGCATTGAAATACTGCATGCAAAAGTAGCACAACTGTTTATTAAATTCACTTCACTGACTTGTATTAAATTCACTTTTTCTTTACTTTTTCTCTCATTTGTAAACATTTTTTAAAAATGATATGTTTCTGTTATATTTGCTTTTGTGTGTTCGTTTTTGGGCTTGTTGCCTAACCATAAAGTTTAATTGTTACATTTACATTCATGCATTTGGCATACGCTTTTATCCAAAGCAACTTGCATCGCATTCAGGGTTCATATTTGATCAGTTCTTGCTTCCCCTGAGATGTAAATCCATGACCTTGATGTTTCTACAGCGCTGTTTTTCAGTGCATTTAGTATTTATGTTTAGTTGGTGCATGTTGGGTTACGTTTCTCATAGCAAATGAGGTAAATATTTGAGATGAATATGTGTTTTTGTGAAGGGCAATGCATGAAAATATTAGTCTACTCTTTGGTGCGCTAGGTCTCTGTTTTAGTTTCTGTAAGAAACAGAAAAAATATCTTTTCTCTTTCTCATTTTTCCAATGGTAAGTCACAGGACCCTTAGGTCTGATTTAAGCTGTGGTCGACAAGAAATGTTGGCTAGAAACTGATAAAAAACACTGTTAAGGTCAATTTTGTTTGTGTTGTTAAGGTTTTTGCATTGAAATACTGCTCACAAAAAATGCCCAATTCACTCCATTGACATGTACTAACAATGAAAAATACTTTTGAAGTAGGCCTATTTATTAATGTTAGTTAATGTTAATCTTTTGATTTTGATTAACTAAAATGAACAAAGATTAATAAATACTGCAACAAATGCATTGCCTATTATAATGAATGCATTTATTTACATTAACTAATGGGACCTTATTTTAAAGTGTTACCAACTTTTGTATTAAATTCAGTATTAATCCCCTAAGTTTTAAACATTTTAAAAATGTATAAGATGTTTCAATGTTATATTTGCTTGTTTTTGTATTTTGCATTTCTTGTCTATCCAGAACATTTAAAATGTACAGTTATGCATTTGACAGATGCTTTTATCCAAAGCAACTCACAATGCATTTGATCAGTTTTTGTTTTCCCTAGGAATCAAACCCATGACCTTACTGTTTTTAGTGCCTTTTTTGTGCATTTTGTGTTTATGTGCATAATTGCTGCATATTTAGTTATGTTTCTTATAGTAAATGATGACAGGTAATAGGTATATCTGTAGCAGTTTGTGAGTTGTGAAGGGAAATGCATGAAAGTGTCTACTTTTCTACTTTATTTTCTGTAGAAACATGGACCAGACATTTTTTTCTCAGTTTGGATGTCAGACAGGAGCGCCCTTAAGTCTGATTAAAGCTGCAAAACAAGAAATGTTGGCTAGACACAGATAAAAACCACGGTTAAGGTCAGTTTTGTTTATACTGTGAAGGTTTTTGCATTGAAATACTGCACAGAAAAGTGGCACACCTGTTAGTGAATTCACTCCATTGAGTTATTAAATGAAGAATTTCTTTACTTTTTGTCTAATTTTTATGACATTTCTTTTTAGCCTTTTTTATTTTTTTTTTTAGCTTGTTGCCTACCCTTTTAAACTTTGCATTTGCATTCATGGATTTGGCAGACGGTTTTATCCAAAGCAACTTACATTACATTTTTGGTCCCTATTTTATTTCTTGTACACAAAAGTAACAAAACTGATGATGTGATTTCACTGCATTGACTTCTTGGTAACACATTAACATGACCAATATGAAAAATGCTTCTAAAGTATTTATTAACCGTAGTTAGTTATTTTAACATTTACTAATACATTGTTAAAATGTGCCTCTTATATAGCATCCAATGTAGGCAGTTCATCAGTTTTTGTTTTCCTTAGGAATCAAACCTGTTTCTAATGTAGTTTTTCAGTGCATTATTTATGGACATAATTGGTGTATATTTAGTTTTTTTTTTTTATAGCACATGATGGCATTTATATTTCTATAACTGTATGTTTTGTGAGTTGTGAAGGGACATACATAAATGTCTTACTTTTATATTTTGGACATGTTGCCTATCCAAAATGTTTAAACTTGACTTTTGCAATTATGCATTTGCATTTACAGATGCTTTTATCCAAAGCAACTCATATTGCATTTAAGATTTATATTGTATTAGTTTTGTTCTCCTTGGGAATCAAACCCATGTCCTTGGTGTTGTATTTTTGGATATGTTTGTCATAGCAAACAAAGGCAGTTATATTTGTAGCAGTTTGTGTGTTGTGAAAGGAAATGCATGAAAATGTTAGTCTATTATTTGGTGCACTAAGTCTCCAATACATGTTTTATTTTCTGTGAGAAACGTGGACCAGATATATTTTTTTAAGTCACAGAGGAGGTGCCCTTAGGTCTGATTAAAGGTGCTGTTGACAAGAAATGTTGGCTAGACGCTGATAAAAAACAATGCTAAGGTCAGTTTTGTTTATGCTGAGAAGGTCTGTTTGAAAATGACTTCCAACCATAGACAACACCGAATAAAAGAAGCTGGGAATATGCGATCGCTTTCCTTGCACAGACTCCTCTGATGTTCTTCCATGTGGAACGGTGCACATGGGAACTGAAGATCTCACATCGGATCGGTTTCATCTGCAGATCCGAGTGTGTTTGGAAACATTGCACTATGTGTCGACCGAGTACTGAGTCGACACATGCTGCTCTTACACATGCATCACTCAAAGGCTTTGGTTACATGGAAGGAAATTACAACGGCCACAAATTATCAGTGGCACAGCTGGCAGACCCATCTGCTGGATGTCTCTCGGTGATCTCATTGATGTCGCTGGAATATCATGGGAATTCAAATCCATGTTTTCCTTGTTATGTGTTGCAGGAAAGGGCCGACGGGAACATGTGAGCATCTCTGATCCTGAAACAAACAACTGTAGGGAATGCGTGGACTTCGCGTGAACTTTGATTTGTCAATACAGTTCGAGGCATTGAGATCTCTTCTGATATTCTAGAGCATAAATATTGAGGGTCTGCTGGAAAGCTAGAAGACGTATGTCTTCATCTAAACGCATTTCTGTCAAGGAGAAACAGATATTAAAGAGATCTCATTTGTGATTCTTCTCTCTTATGGGTTGACTTGCTTTGCAGCATTTGGCCTTCAGTGTGTAAAATACAAGTCAAAAAGATCATAGCAATGCTGAAAAGTTCAAAATGGCATAATACT
>NW_015557124.1:1208792-1213940 GCF_001515605.1 Sinocyclocheilus anshuiensis | reverse complement strand
TTTTGCTTCAGTCGTCATATCTTTGGAAGGTCAAGTTAAATGAATTGCATATATTATATTATTTTAATGAGGGAGGCGTGATGACGGAATTGAGGATCCAAATGCAAGGCTTTTTAATTAAAGAGCGTAGTCAGACAGGCAGGGTCCAGTAACAGCAAACAGTTATATCCAAGGCAATCCAAAAGAGTAATCCACAAAAACAGGCTAAAGTCAGGGCAGGCAGCAAACAATCATAAAACAGGAAAACAGTCCAAGATCAAAAAGCCACAAAGGCAAGGAAACAGGGAAACTCGGTATCGTTACAGACTAACAAACAACAGCGATCTGAGAGAGTGTGTGTGTGCCATTCTTATAGTGAGACTAATGAGGTCATGAAAGACAAGTGCTAGCAATGATGATGAGTGCAGATGAGTCCGGGCAAAGGATTATGGGAAATGGAGTCCTGGGTGAATGGTAAAAGTCAGGGATGGAGGTGGAGCTCATGGCCACTCCAGTTGGTGATCATGAATATTATATTATATTATATTATATTATATTATATTATATGTCTCAAATTCAATTAATGGAGGGCCACAGCTCTGCACAGTTAACCCTAATCATACACACCTGATACAGATAATCAAGGTCTTCAGAATTACTAGAAACTTCCAATCAGGTGTGTTTTGGAGCTGGTTGGAGCTTAACTCTGCAGGGCTGTGGCTCTCCAGGAATTGAGTTTGAGACCACTATATTACCTTATATTATATTATACATTCAAAGTTCTTTCTTGGCATAAATGTATTTACATACAATATTGCCAAAACATTATAAACAAAATACGTAATGACAAGGAAATTAAATATAGGCTACAATATAACAATAATAAATAACAATAAAATGTATTAGAAAGACCATAAGTAAGGTAAAATAAAATAAAAATATGTAATATCATGTACTATACACATTTTCTGTATGCATCAAATAACCACATGATAAATTAAGAAAAATTCTACATTAATTTTAGCATCTCTTTCTTGACTTGCCAACTATTAAGACATTTTACACTAAATTAAATGCAAAACAATTTAGCTGCTATTTACTAAAAATGTTGGTTTATTTCTGGTCTAAATTGTGAAGTCATGTGACTATGTAGCAAACTACTGTTTGAAACCTCATTACGTGTTGCACATTGCATACTGTTTTACATACTGTTTTTAAGAACTGCTACACAATATATAGTGCATTGCACTGTATTCATTTAGTCAGCAAGTGTTCCTTTATTTAAAGTATTAAAAATGAACTGTAGTGAGGTCAGTGTCGCATACTGTTAAAAAACGTTTAGTGCATAATGTACTGTATACTGTTTACATAGTAGGTAGTGTATTTTCACCAGAAAGTCTTCAAAAGTTAAGGCAGACACTGCTATATGCATTTGGAATCCTAGAAGAAGAATGTTATGACTTTCAAAAGACATGCTGTTGGCTTATAACCTCTGCGTTTCACATAATCATTAATATTGTTGCAAATTATTGTTCACAGCCAATTAACATGTGACCTCACTGCGGATGTTTCTATTCTGGGGCAAATCAAACACACACACTTCCATCTGGTTATTCTGACCTGTGCTTGCACTTGTGGAAATTCAGTGAAATATGGTTTCTGAGAACTTGGATAAACTTTTTATTTCTCTATCTGTCTACACTGTATGGACATTTTATAGAAAAAACATGAAACGACGAGGCTTCAGCTGCTGAGATTCTGTATATCCGTCATAGAGCGAGTGCTCAGTGCATACAATGAGATAAAAACATTCTTTCACACAAAGCAGATAGGACAAACATACATAATTAACAACACAGATTCATAATGAATGAGCTCTGGTGACTAATCTGTGCAATTATCCAAAGCTTCTCTCCAACCATCTTATCACATTTGACATCGGATTCGACACACATGTCCATCTCCCGAGACAGAGTGCTCGATTGTGCGGCACTATCCTGTTGGCTACAGTTCATTTGCTACATATTTAATATCCCTTTACTATTTCTCACAGAGTCATTAAAAATTTGAGTATATTCATAGCCTCTAACGGAGGTGCTTAACCGTGACGGTAAATGTCTAACAATGACTCACTTGGTATGCAACACCAAACTGCGCTTTGATTTCTGAATTCTTTATCATATATTGTCCTCGCTGAACTGATGAATATGTTGGAAGGAGGGAGTTGAAATCTTGAGTTTTTCTTGCACGTTTCTCAGCACTTTCAAGGTGAAATGTCTAGTGAGTGGAGCTAAAAGTGTTTTAATTTTTTTCCACAATGTTCGTCATATGTATCACATCAGTTAAGGAAATGAAATGTCTGGTGGGCGGTGCACAAAATTCTAATACTTTATCATGTTTAAAAATGACGTATCACCTACACTAAACCAAGTTGATAGTGATAACACAAGCATACATAAGAAAAAAAAATATTAATTTGATGAAGCAATCATGCCGTTTTACTCTAGTTTGCTTCTACATGTCTTTAAGCTCTTTTATCCTGACTCTTTTATCGAGACTTGAACCCGAGTTAAACTCTGTACCAGGTGCGCCACCGAGCAAGTTTACTACACCAGAAAAAGCCATACTGTACATATTGAGCCGGTTATGGATGTGATGCAAATATCAAAATGTATTCGTTTATATATCAAGCACTGTGGTAAAAGGTCAAAACAGTATTGTGCAAGGAACCGTTTAAAAATAAGTATTTAGTAATCGATAATCTGCTCTTGTGATCATAATAAGAGAAAATTTGTTTTTTTTTCCTGCAACTGTTGTTCATTTTAGCTGGAAACTTCAGTGCATTTTTATTTATCCCTTTTGATTTCCACTGTAAATGTACATGCACCGAACAACACTTGCTTCGTCTGTTGCAGGTGGATTGAAAGAGATGCAAAAATGCTGCTTTTTCAGAGGCAGTCAGCTAAGAGAAATGCAACGACAGTATATGTTTCTGGAGCATGCAAAGAGTGCTTTGTATTTGATTGTATGCATTACTTTTTCATACCAGTTGAAATTGGTCAGTTTTAAACTAAAAGTAGTTCAAAATATGTCTCAAGACAGCCTCTGGTTCTCATCATGGTGCTTGCATCGATGATGCAAATGTACCGCAGTTCAGGTGAAAAGGAGACCAGAGTGTTGTGGATGTATGTTTCTGTGTTTTACACAACTCTGGGTGGCAGTAACCCATCTGTGTGCTAAACTCGTGCGATCTGAGCTGCTCTCCCAAAGGTCGGAGGTTTGATCTCAAGTGAGAAGCAGGATTGAGCTGAGCGCCTGACAGATCTCAAGATCATAATCGGGCTTTACCACTGCTGTGCTTTGGTTCAAACGCTTAACCTCGTATTGCTCCATAGGGACCACCTCTCAAATTGACCCCATATAAAAGTGTCTGCTGCTAAATGTCAAATTATCTAAATCTGTCTTAGCTCAATTAAAGCCACAGGTGCTGCAGTTCTCAGGTCAGTGATTGAGGCGACATTAATTCAAGTCACATACAGAATATATTTTTAGGTCATCTCAGGAGAGAGAAGAGGCACTTGATGTTTTTGTTCTTTGTAGTTTCATTCTTTGAGGTTGTAAATTTAAGCACAGTCTTTCAAAGGTTCACAGATACTTACAAAGTACTTTTATTTCATTTGAAAAGGTTACCGCTGTTTTGAGTTTCGAGAAATAAAATATATATACAATTAAAGAGAAACTGAACTTTATTGAACTGTCAAAAAATGTAGTAATTTTCTGAGAAAATCTACTAAATGTTTTTGTTGCTTTATTTTTTGTTCAGTCTTGTTATTAACTGTATAAATTGTATTAATGATTAATTTACTTTTTTAATTAAGATTTTTACTTTAAATAAAAAACATGCATGATTTCTTTAATAAAATAAAAATGAATAAATCAGTGGGGTTGAACAGAAAATGCACATTCACATGCACAAAAACACATTCTGCTTAAAAATGTAGGCTATTTAATTACTTAAATTAATGCAACTTCTCCAACACAAAATGGTTGTATTTGCATGTAAATTGGTTGTAATTGTATATATTTATGTTTTATGTTTATAATTCATATATTCTAAATATCATTTTCCATCCTGTTAGTTTGGAATGTCACTTTAAAATAACAAAAGCCACTTCCTTAATGACATCATCCTCGAGGAAGTGACATCAGTTTGGAGGGAAATCAGAAGGACAAATATTAGTTTTCATATCCATCCTGTTTGATTCAATTATTGAAATTAGTTTGATTATATATAAAATATGGTTTAAAATATGAAAGTGAACTACAAGTTGATGTTTTCATTTAAGTGAACTGTCAACCTGTCACTGTTCAATGATGAATATTCTGTTCATTTTCATGCCGTTGCATCAATAAACCAGTTATAATCAGTAACATCGAAGTAGGTCCTTTTTTCTGAAGTCTGGTATAACCTTTTAAAGAAATGAGGGGATTTGCAGAACAGGAACGAACCCAGTAACAAAATGAATGTCTGTGCAAACATGTATGCAAAGTATGAATAATTTAAAAGGCACTCTGAGAATCAGGACCAGCAGATGGATTTATTAAATAATCTACACCAAACCACTTACCAACAGAGACAAACTGCAAAAAATGAGCTAGGGAGAATGAAGAACATTCAGTCCATCTGACGACGGTGTCCCGTTTCAGAAAACAGCACAGCTTCTCTGCGTCCTGTAGTTTTACCATCTGAAGAACCAGATCAGGCTTGTTTTGCTGAGGTGCTTGTAATCTCAGAGACCTTTGCTTATGTGAGCAACCTTTTCAGAGGGCTTGTAATTAATAGCAGTGCTTGTATTGGTGCTTTGTGAACACACTTTTCATTATTTTTTACATAATTTGATCTTGTAAAACTGTTTCTTATGACCCTTTGTACATTCGATGGCCCTTCAAGTGTGATTATAATACTTGTGGGTTGATCTTATGAAGAAGTGATGAAACCAATAAACCAATATAAAAGCATTTTATATTTAAGTTATTAACATGTTTTTAATATATTTAATCATATTATAATCATATTTTGCTTAAAGACAATTAAGCCTTTTTAGTCTCTATAATTAAAAGTTATGCACTGCTGTTCAAAAGTTTGGGATCAGTAAGATGTTCTCTCTC
>NW_015557124.1:1184488-1208623 GCF_001515605.1 Sinocyclocheilus anshuiensis | reverse complement strand
ATATATAATTTTTTTATTTAATTAAATTTTTTTTTCTTTTTGCTGGACATTTCTTTGTTATATTAAAGAGTTTAAGGTTTCTGTAGTGTGCTGCAGTCTTCACGACCCAATTTTTGGACCATCGTTAAAGCTTGCCAGAGAAGATTTGTCTATTATAGATCAAAATGAGCAAGTTCTACTCCCTGATACTCAGAATACATATTTAAAACCTCTCAATTACATTATCTTCATATGTATAGCTTGCAGTCTTTTGTTTTGTTTTTATAAATGATATATATCACTTGAAACCTGTGATGCATCATTTAATATGCATTCATTTTTTTAAACTTTCCCTTTTATTTAGGTCTACAGTTTGGTCAGCCTTGAACATACTGTATAAGCATGTGGAGTCTGCTGGTTGATTGGGGGGTTGTCATCAAAGCATTTAGAAATCTGGGAGGCAGATGCATTTCAGACATTGTTTTCCTTCTTCTAAAAAACATTTAATAACCATATTTTTTTCATGCATGTTTTATTTATATTTTAACTTAATTAAATTTAGATGAGATTTAGAATTTTAGTGTCTGTAAGTGAACAGTGATGGAAGTTGTGATTACTAAGGCATTGACTGTAATTGCTTTTGCAAATGTGTGAATTTTCTTGAAATTGTGGATCTTCTGAAGCCATATGATATGACTTTGTGAGACTCCTGTAGAGAGCATCATATTTGGTGAATACGTGATTAAAATTTAAATTATCTTCCCCAAATAAAGCCTTTATATGTTTCCAGAAGGCTCTGAATATAGTGCATGAATCATATGAACTACTACTATGGTTTGTTTTTGGAGCTCAGCAGCCACAGTCCTATCTTCATTTGTTTTGCAAAAAAAATAAGACGTGTAGCTATTGGTCATTTATCAGCTGCAGTAGTTAAACAGCATGATGAAGTGCTGCCCTCACAAGCCAAGTAATGCATTAGCACTCGAAGACTATCGATTTTAACTTAGCAAAAATCTGCAAAAAACTTTTCACTTGCAAAACACCTGTGGTTCCAGATTAATATCTGACAGCGAGGTGATTAAATATTTACTGAAAGACCTGCAGGAGGCAATCCGAGTAGATTTTGGATGAAATATCACGAGGGAAACATCTTTCTAGCTCTTTCCATATGACACACGATCTGTCCGACGTCTGGAGTTCAGACAACAGACGGTGATGATAAAGAGCGCCAATCTGTCCAGGTCATCATCTGATGACCCTCTGAAGTGAGAAGAAATCACATATGAGATCTCAGTTTTTTTCTCTTAGACAGCAGTGAAATTAATATATGTCTGTTTTAAGTATTTCGTTTTTTATAATTTATACGTTTTTAGTTTTGTCATTTTATAAATGTTTAAAAAACGTCTTTAAACAGTTTTTGTTGTTTTTGCTTTAGTTATTGTAGTACTTCAGCTTTAAGAAATTAAATGTTACTTTTAATAAGTTATATATTCAATTATATTATATGTGTAATATATATGAGCAATATCACTTGAGTACTCGAGCGATACCAGCTCTATATCAGCATGGCTGTGATTAGGCCAGAGGCAATCACAGCCGCTGATATAGAGCCAGTATCGCTCGAGTACGAGAGTGAACAAGAACTAAACATAACCCTAACAGTGTCATGGCGGATGCCCAAATCCACTAAAATGTAAAAATAATACTGTTTTTGTGTCACTCCAGGGCGTCAGCAGCCGTTCAGCGCTCATGAAGTTCAATATATGATAATATATTGAGTTAAATATATACCTTTTCTACATACAAATTTTGATTTTGCCCATGTTACTGTTGTTCAAGCCTACCCAAGCCTAGTGCTTTACTGTCAAATGTGCATAAACAAGAAAAAAAAAAATATATATTATTAGTAATATTAACAAGTAATATTATTAGTAACTGCATTTATTAATGCAAAACAATAGTAATTGTATCATATATATATATATATATGTCATATCCTTCTGAAATTAAAAGAATACCGCACATTGTAATTTCGATGAGTTAAGTCTATTTATTATCAAAGCATTTGTCAGTAATACAGTTAAAATGGGGAAAATATATGAACAATTGCATTGCTGGCTGATTTAAGGTGTGCCCCTAAATTTTCTGCTTGTGCTCCTAAAAATTTTCAGTCAGGGGCTACAGTGCTCCTAGTGAAAATAGTTAGTCTGGAGCCCTGATACATGTCTTTCTGAATTTAAAAGAATACTGCACATTGTAATCTGTATGAGTTAAGTCTATTTATTATCAAAGCATTGGTCAGTAATACAGTTAAAATGGGGAAAATATGTGAACGATTGCATTGCAGGCTGATTTAAGGTGTGCCCCTAAATTTTCTGCTTGTGCTCCTAAAAATTTTCAGTCAGGGGCTACAGTGCTCCTAGTGAAAATAGTTAGTCTGGAGCCCTGATACATACATACATATACATACGTACATATATATACTGTGTGGTAAGTGTGGCTGGAAAGCGATTAAAATTTGTAATCTAATTAATTACATCAAATTTGGCTGAGAAATTACTACCAAAAGATAATTTAAAGTCATTGTTGTGTAAAGCATCAAACATACATTACAAAAAGTAGCTTCAGCAAGAAATATTTAGTTTGATTCAACATAAAATGTATTACATATACTTTTTTGGACCATGAGGTTCCCTCAATTCCCTGAGATCTTCTCGTAGCGCCACATACCTTCACTGAATCTACAGGCACATCAGTTACTGATTGGATGGCTACATCTGTTTCAAAGAAAGCTTGTAAGTCAGGATAATGGTTATCAGGCTTACTAACTTCTTCCACATCAGTTTTTGCTGCAGCTTTGTTGCGGTTCAATTTCTTAGTCAAAGAGGATACTCTAGCAGGGAGCTCTTTGTTCTGTTCCTCTAGCTTTAAGTTATGCTGAGACTGTTGTATAGCTAGCGCTAAACCAAATTCTCTGTGGCACAGTCTGACAGTCCTAATTCAATCAGTATAACTACTCAAAGATTGGGGCAGAGGCACCAAGAGCCATTACAAACAAAAGGTGATGGTCTCAGTAATCTGGTTCATTTGACTAACAATAAGAGAACAGGAACAGACAGGAACCTCTTGCTACACTTTGCTTAAGATAATAATTTGTCTGATGTAATTTGCCTTAAATGCTAAATACAATGTACTTCACCTTAGTTTTTCATGTGATGCTATGTCAGAACATAGGATCAGCATATTTTAAACAGATTCTTAAATTTGTAATCCCACAGGGTGAGTAAATGATGACAACATTTTCATTTTTGGGTTGGCGAACTATACTTTAATAATTGTTATTATTATTATTATTATTATGGAAATATTAAATTATTTATTTAATGAAATTATACTCTAAATAAGAAACTAAAACTGCCAGTAGGTGGTGGTAAATGTCTTAATGATTAAGTCATTGAGTCATTTATTCATTCATTTGATTCGTTCAAATGGCTGATTCATTCAGGAGTGAAGTATCACCATCAGATCAATCTGTGTGTGACAGCAAAGTACCACGAGAGCGATTAGAGAGCAGACGACTCTGCATGCTTTTGAATCGCTCTCGTGGTACTTTGATTTCATACACTGATCTATCTGTGCAGTGCCGCTTCAAGTCCAACGAGCCTAATGGTTCACCCAATTCGTTCAAAATGAGGATTAAGAAATTAAATGCAGCTGTGTGTTGCTCAGAGACGAACAGCTCTGCTTTGTCTTTAAATTTTCGTTGGCAAAATTTAGCAAAACAGATATTGTGTCTAAAATAACACAATATTAACTTTTTATTCATTGAATTGTTGTATAAGTAGCCTATCACATTTGCACTCGTGTGATATTGCACTTATTGTTCCTGTGATATTGCTTAACTATGTAAATATATATATATATATAAATATATAAACATCTAATTTGTTTTATTTCATAACGTAACTTCAAATGTTAGGCTGATGATACTCGGGTCAACTTTTGGAGCAATTTTGCCGGGCAACTTTTTTGAGCAATGTTGCTTGGGCACTTTACCATTAAGAGTAGTTAACAAATTTCTATCAGGATAATTTAGATCGGTCGTCGGCCCTGTGTCTTACCTGGTTGTCCATTGACGGCAACATTACCCAAAGTTGCCCAATGTATCATCAGCCTTAACTTATTTATCTTATTTAACCAGTGGTTGGAGCAAAATATCTAACATTTCCTTGTAGGCTACAGTGAATTTTGTAAATGTTGTTCAGGAAACCTAAAACTTCAACTTAGTTCAAACAGGGCTGCCAACTTTTGAGTTCAGTCTGGAGTGAGAATTATTCAGGAATAATTAACAAGCTTGCGATTAAGTATGTTATTTTTTCTAAATTTTTCTAAACTAAACTAGGGAACCCTGTTGTTGAGGTTGTATACAAGTATTATAAAATGTTTTATATTAACGTTATATCTTTAAATGATTAATTATAATAAAAAGTGCAATTATATGAGTAAATATATAATAAATGTAATTTTTGAAAAATTCTCTAGTGTACATTTTTCTCGCTGGTTTATGGACACTGAATGGATTTTCTGCAGTTATGTGACAAGGTTTTATAGCTGCTGTCTTAACACGACTGAAACACTCATCGAGTGATTACATTAGACACTACACATTGAGTAGTAGTGTATCTTTTAACATGAATCGGATGTGCATTCGATGTTTATTTCATGCTAATTATAGAATGCACGCTTGCCTCGCTTGAACTGAGGCAATGCGGGAGTGCATGTGAACCGTCATGCCAATAAAGAGCTCCACAACTGCATTTATCATTCTTAAAAAAACTAACAGAATTTGAATGCTGAGACTTTGTTTCCTATTATCAAAAAGTGACCTGTTCTGTCTGGTCTGTCAGCTCGTTGGCTGTGTCCTCTCTGCTCCGCGATGTTTTTCACTCCGTAACAAAATGAACTAGGGCTGTCAAAAAAAATTTCACATTTTTAATATTTGTCGAATTACAAATAAAAATCCACATTTGAATGCAAAAACCTTGCATTCAAATTGTAGGTGTGCATTGAGGAGGCAGCCTTATCAGTGGTGCACGAGATGCGATGACGATGTAAGTGTCATTGCATTATAATGTTTTTGTTAGCCTAACCAGTTGAAGCCTCTAGATGCGGCGCTGCTGCGTTGTTCATTAAAAATATTGTGGAAAAAGAAAACATCAATGCGGAGAAGATCTTGTTTATATCAAAACTACCAAGCTGTTCACACGGAACACATATTTCGCGCCTTTTTTCTAGAGGGACATCTACCTCCGTTGCACTCATGTCTCGCACAAAGGAGCCGCATTTCTAGAAAGCCATGTAAAATTAATGCAAGTTTAACTTTGAAAAAAAATTTCTACTTTATGGCGGGTTTTTTTTCCCAATCCCACTGCATCTCATGTTTTTAAATGAAAAATGTACTCTGTGTGATTGGCTTTCTACCCTTTGTATTAAACTATGCATACATACATGATGCTGTTTTGTTTATAGTTGTTTAAGCAACTTAATTAATTATAATTGGTTTATAAACATTATTTTAAACATTATTCACTTTTTTTCACAGATAGTCATGTTATCTTATGCTTGGAAGAAACGTGCATTAGTAATATTTTGCTCGATGCGCCCTCTTGTGGCCTCAGAAGAGAAGCCAAAAGCTTTTCTTCACCCTAACTGAAATTATGCATTTTAGATTAGAATATAATTTGAATTTTTATAATATTTAAGTACAAAATTCGAATTTAGTTTTTCAGCCATTTTGACAGCCCTAAAATGAACGTGTGGCGCGAGAGCACGTACGTGAGAGGCTGGAAATGAACGAGACTAAGTGCGATGCGGAACACCAGACGCGAGAGTTCAAGGCTAAAATAAACGTTTCTTTCAGTACGATTAAACAAAGAAAATGAAATAGTCGCATATTAATTATTGGGGTGGCACCCGGGGTGGCCGATCATATGTCAGTGGCAGAGCCACTGGAAACATCTGTCTGAATCTCCCGTTGGGTTTCCCAAGATGTGAACATGCTTGTTTGTGGTTGTCTTATTGTTTGAGTCGAAAACAAATGCTGTTAAGATGTCCCAGTCTTAGAGGATGTACAGATAATTTCAGTAAGACGTCAGAGATTGTGGTTGGAGACCATTAGAGCAATTAGAGACCAGATTTCCAGCAGCCAATGAGTGAGCACTGGTCAAGACATCATCTATTCATCACGGACCTCCATAAAAAGGCATGTTCTTCTTAGAAAGGGTTTGTATGGTTTCTAACCTGTGCAGCAAGAAATTGGCTGAAGCATTAGTGTCTCTGGCTTTGTCTTTATGGAGACTCTTATCGTTGTCTCAATTATGCAGGAAGTGTTATCAGCTTTCATCCAAACACTCTTCTTGGGCTTAACCTTCCAGCAATCTGTGGTTTTCTGCAGTGCACAGATCTTATCTGCACTTTTCTCTCATGATATTAAAGATGAAGTGTGTTTTTGTGTGTTTCATGTGTGTGTGTTAAAATGTATCTTATCCAGTTTAATAGATGTAAGATAGAGATAGAGTAACTGTGACTCTGTGGTTCTTAAAAACTTTGATCTGTTTGTTTGAGCGTCCCATCATGGCAAGCTGAATTGTAGTAGGGAGTGAACTGTGTGTCGGACCAATGGAAGTTTGCATAATGTAAAATAGCACACTGTTTTAGTTTTTTGTACAGACACAAACTGCATCTGAATATTGGCCTGGAAAACTATAAAACAGCCAATTAAAATCCTGAAAAACTCTCATTACAAATCTTACAAATACTATTCTTTTTTTTTTTTTTTTTCTTATTTCTTAACTAGTATTTTTGTTTCAGTGATTTTTTAAATACGGATGTATTTATTTGAAAAGCAACACACATACACCTTGTGTTCAGAGAATGTGTCTTTAATATGATTGTATTTTGTCTTAATGTGGGAAAAAATAGACTTGTAACCAGAATACAATCTGTGAATACAAGTCTTTATGTCCTAATAATGTTTGTATATATACACATTCACTTTTATATTATATTATATTATATTATATTATATTATATTATATTATATTATACCTCAAAGGGATTTCAGTTACTGTAACTGAAATTAATTTATATCTGAAGAATTGGCTGTTCAAAAATCAAGATCAGTACAAAGCAGCTGTAAATAATGCATAAGATCGCAGTGTTATTTTGCCATCAATAAGATGCTATTATACTGCTGTTTTTATATATAATTTGAATCAGTTTTAAATTTAACGTTAAAGCTAACTTTAGTAGTTTTAGTGGTTTATTTGGATTTAACTTAGCCTATAAAATTAAGAATAATAATATAATTATATTAATGAATTAAAGTATTTCAAATAAAAGTATTTTTTGTATGATTAGGAAAAGAACAGGCCCTCATAAAAGACAAATCCAGAGCGCAAAATAATGATGTTCATTTCTGGCCCTACAGTATGTGCTGTATGTATATACATATATTTATGCTGCTCGTCCACCGGCCTGTCCACCTCTGACTGATCCAACCTTTACCATAAAGATAAAACCTGCAAAACTCCAAACTCAGTGTAAAAGCTTCTGACAAAGTAATTGGTTGTGACAATGGCTTCTGACAGCTGATCAAACCTCAGGCTGCGTGAGAAGACTAGCAGGAGAGCTGAGAAATACAGATTAGTAGAGATGGTACTTTTGTTGAATAAAGCAACTTCAGAGGAGCTGACTGACCTGAATGAGTAGATTGAAAGTCATGTGCTTTGTCCGTATGGGATCCAACCTTTAATTACACCTTTGTGCACCTGCTAAGTCCAACAGCACGAGTCTGTGGCCTCCATAATGAAACAAGGACCTCTATTGTGAGCCGCTCACACTCACACTGTCACACGTCTGTTTCTGTGCCTGCGCTCATGGATTCTAGGAGGTTGTAGGTTAAAGTTTGTTTTCTTTTCAATCTTCTAGGGAACGGGCTGGCAGCCTTTAATGACTGGGACCCCCCATTTATAAAGCTATTTGAAATCGTCCAACACTGATAAATAATCCATTTAAAAAAAAAATGAATGAATGAATGAATAAATGGGTGAATAAAGAAATATATGACACTGTAAAATATCTATTGTTTATTGTTATGTAATTGTTTAGATTGTTTTGTAGTTGTTTTAAAGGCACACTATGTAAGATTTTTTTTATTAAAATATCCAGAAATCACTAGAATAGTGTTATGTATTTTGCTGACTTGTGTACTTACATTATCCCGAATGTTTCGAAGAATGTTTAAATCCAGAGAAATAAGCTAATTTAACTAGTTACTCTATAGTGTCATTGCGTCGCCTGCCAATGATTTCATACACCCTCGATTTTCAGTTTTGTTTTGTAGAAAACATGGAAACACCAACTACACTTTAATATGTTATGTGTTTTTTTTACACAGGTGATGACCGCACAGAGTTGCATTATAACAGAACTTTCAAATGTATCTAGTATGATAAAACAGCGATGCTTTTTCCCACATACGCACGACCGGAAGGAGCGGAAGCGGTCGACTGTGGCATAATAAAAGCTCCGCTGCTTTCAAGCCGTGTGTCGCGCTCGTTCAGCGGCCTCGTTTCGCTTCGACGGCTTTTAGCCTCATCCTGCTTCATACTACAACGTTAATAAATCTTTAATACATTAGCTCATCCATGAACATGATTTCTGCCCCGTGACATGAGTCCCGTCGGATTGCATCGGCTGTGGGGATGAAGACAACAACTCCCATGATTACACACTTAGGCACGGCGTCATCAAACTACGCCTTTGTTTCTTTGTTTGTTTTGAATACACGCCCTCTAGCGGCGAAAACTTACATATTGTGCCTTTAACAATATAACTTCCTTAACAAATTTGTATTTAACATTTTTGTTAGCAAATTTATATTTAGTGAGATTTTATACTTATAAATAAAGTTAATGCTGTGTTTCTGACACTGGAATCAGTATATTTTATAAAGTAATTAAATATAATGTAAAATATAATATAAACTGCATATTTAGTTTTATAATAGAAAATTAAGAGAATGCATTTATATATAGATAGTTGAAAATGAATTTCTTTTGTCAATTTATTAGTTCGTTTATTTATTTATTTACATTTTTATTCTTTCCTTTGACATTTGAACTCAGTCACTTTCACACAAATTTAACCCATTTGAATTAATTTCAGGGTTTCAGCTCTTTAGTGCCACTGGCTAATGCCACATCTCATGCCCTGGCATAAATCAATAAAACGTCTTTCATGGATCACATGTTTCCATTGATTGGAACATGAACGCAGAGGCTTAATTTCTTGTTAATGTAGTGCCGAGGGCTGTTGTCCTGAAAGAGACAGAGAGAGGATGATGTCCTCAGGGAGGTGTTCAGATGTTAATCATGCCGCAGTAGAAGAGATTTCATAGAGGTTTGCGGTTTGAATTGCTGTGTCACGCTGTCAGGCGTTGTGTTAATGTGCCTTTCATAGTCACACCTAAACCACATCTACAGTAGAGCAGTCACAATACTGCAGTCAGAGCCAGACATGCAATGCAATTAGAATGCAAAGGTGATGCGTAGGCGAACGCCACAAATTTTCTCCAAGGTTATACAAATATTGCAACAGTATTAGCAAGATTGGCTCTGTTTCAAAAGCTTGCTCTCTGCTACTTTCTACCTTGTGTTGGTTGTGTTCATGTATGTTTAGGATGGCAGCATGTTATGAATCCGTGCTGGTGTCTTCCTCATTTGCTAAACCCATAAAACAGACAACAGTAAAACAGAATGAGATAGAAATATGTTAAAATTAATAACATTTTTGTAGTTTTCAAAAAGGTTCTTATTAACCCAAGAAAGCAAAGCATGTGCAACTCGAGTTTCTTTACTGAATATACAATGCAAAAATAAATAAACAAATAAATATTGGTAGTTTTGTTCAGTACAATATCGAAATATACATAAAATACACATAATATATACAGTAAATTTATAATGATTATTTTCACACAATATACTGAGTTGTGCCGAGTCGTACCACGCAGTGTAAAAGCGCCATTAGTGTAATATGTATTACAAGGTGTTGCAGTAGTTCCTGTATTATATGGCTAGCTGCAATTTGACTGTGTTTTGTATGTTGTATTTTGTATTGTTAACTATTTTTTTTATTTTCCTTGCTGTCTTCGTTATGAACAGACCTGAGAACCAAAAATGGACCAAAGGGACCCACTATAGTTGTAAACCGCTCGGCTGGTGTGTATCTATCAGACGTGTGTGAAGCCTGACAGATTGGCTTGACACGACTGCCTGTCCAGAAAAATATGGGCAATTTAGTCTTCTTTCATGGAAAAATTCAGTTTTATGACATTTTAAGCAGACAAATCTTATCTAATTTCTGTCCATGTCACAGTTTTGTGCAGGAGGTCTCAGGTCCTCGATGGAGAGGATTGTTCGAGTCTCCCGCAGGACTCCTGTAATGTACAGTAAAATCAATTCATGACTGTAGTGTAGCTACAGCTCCTGTCTGAGCTCAAGTGACAGATTCGACTTGCCCTTTAACAACTTCATTGCATTTATGGCCAGCTCAGTGAAAACCTTCACTTCAAGGCAAATATCAGCTCCAAATAGTTTATATTCATTGTTCATTTTTAATCCTTTGTTGTGCTAAACAGACAGTACAAGTATAATTCTCCTTAACAAATAGTAGTCTGATTTGTTTTCCTCACTACATATACATAATATTACTCACATTTTTAATAATTTAATCCACATTATGAAAAGTACTTTCATATTACTGTATACTTATTATAAAGTGTTACCAAATTACCTGTTGAAACCAGATGTTTGGGTCGGATATATTACTTTTATGTGGTATTGGGGGAGGGGCTTATTTAAGCTAGAGAGCATCTGATTGGACATGTGAGTCGTCCCTATTTTTGGTCTCTTTCTGGGAGAAAAAGGACACATTTTTAAATGCATATGTCTGCTGGAAGGTAATTTTGTCAAGTTTTTGCAAAACAATTGCATATACTTATAGATGAGCCTAAAGCTAATAGACAAACTAAAAGCCACAAATCACCAATTTTGAGTTTAATGTGCTTAAATTAATATTGCAGGAAAACCAAATAAAATCAGTGTTTTAGGGTGCCATTTATCACAACAAGTGTTGCTTCCCTCTGATCTGACACCACATCAGGCGAACTCTGGTGTCTTTCACGGGTCTTAGTGTGTCAGAGTTTGTACACCTGCATGAATGTTATCAGGTTAATTTGGTGTGAAATCTAAGACTAGATGTTGAGAGTAACTCTTTTGCTCTGATTAGCAGCGTAGGGTACTTGCTAAATTAACGCTTTGTTTGACTTTTTTGATTGTAAACCTAGATTATGGAGTCATATGCATTGCTGAACAGTTTCAAATCTCAAAGAAAAAGATATATAACCAGAGATTTAATTAAAGGCTGCACTGTGAGTAGCCTTGCTTTCATGCTGTTTTGCTAACACAAACTCTATCTTTCTTTCTCAGAGTGTCTGGATATGTGTGGTGTCATACTTTGATGTAATATTGAAATATGATACACTTTAAAATATGATGAAATGTTACATCTGATAGAAGTCATTTTTTGGTACATTAATATTTAAAAAATTACTGGTGCTGATTAAAGCTAAGCCTAATGTGATTTGAGTTGGTTTAAGCTGGATTAGATGGCCTGAAAGGTGTCCAAAACCACTCTAAAACAGTCAAAACAGAGCAGTTAACCATCATAGTCCAATCTAAAATAGTATTTAAGCAGAGTAGAGACCCATATATTCAAACCTCCTGTCTGTGTATAATAAGATTGTGGTCGAAATAAGTCTCTTCTGCTTATAAAGGCTGCATTTATGTGATCAAAAATAGAGTATCATAGCAATTTTGTGAAATATTTTAAAAATAACTGTTTACTGTGTGAAAATATTGTAAAATGTAATTTATTCCTTTGATCAAAGCTGAATTTTCAGCATCATTACTCCAGTCTTCAGTGTCACACGATCCTTCAGAAATCATAATAATATGCTGATTTGCTGCTTAAGAAACATTTCTGATTATTATCAATATTGAAACCAGTTGTGCTGCCGAATATTTTTGTGAAAACTGTGATACTTTTTATTTTTTGGATTCTTTGATAAATGGAAAGTTCAAAATAACAGCTTTTATTTGAAATAGAAATCCTATGTAGCATTGTAAATGTCTTTAATGTCACTTTTTTATCAATTTAATGCAGCCTTTCTGAATAGTTTTTTTTTTATTTCTTTTAAAAGAATTATCTTACTGACCCGAAACTTGGGAATGGTTTGTAGTTCAGAATGCTTATAAGACCCTTTTGACTCCTTTGGCTTTCCATATTCCAATATACATCGTACACTGATAAGTCTATTTTAATGCATCACTATGCCTTAAAAGAAGAGTTTTGCAAGAACTACAAGGTCCAGGGAAAGTATGTAAACTCCATTTTGCTACACTCTTAAAAATAAAGGTGCTTCACGATGCCATAGAAGAACCTTTTTGTCTAAATGGTTCCATAAAGAACCTTAAACATCTGAAGAACCTTTCTGTTTCACAAAAGGTTCTTTGGGGTGAAAAAAGGTTCTTCAGATTATAAAAAGGTAAGAAAGAGATGGTTCTTTAAAGAACCTTTGACTGAATGGTTCTTTGTGGAACCAAAAATGGTTCTTCTATGGCATCGCTGTGAAGAACCTTTTGAAGCACCTTTATTTTTAAGTGTGTATCTTCTAAAAAAATCCTTCTGTATGGAGGGAAACTCTGACCATAAAGCACAGAAATAACAGGTTATGCTAATTTCCGGGGTCGTCTGCAGAATGGATCGCTGTGCCATAATTTAAATGAGCTAAACTGCAGCACGCGTCTTATTTTGTGCCAATAGTAAATCACTAAATTAAAGCTCTGAATGCTCTTCATTAGTGACAAAAATGACCAGTCATGCAAACGTTTGGCCTTTACGAAAACATTTGAGCCCATTTCGTTCTCCCTCCTGTGCATCCTGTCCTGTTTTGTATGGATGCCCATATCTCTACAGTGCTAGCATCTTGGTGTCAGCGTGTTAGTGCTAACGTTGTGTCTTGCTATGACTTGCGTGCCACTGATAATAGGCAGAGAGAGATGCTGAGAGTGCAACTATCTTCTGCAGGGTCAGTGTCGCCCCACCTCTAGTGCCCTTGACAGGATCCCGATACCCCACACAATGCACCTGTCAGTCTGGACCACAGAAATTAGCTTAGCTAGCATCTGTTTAAAGAGCTGATGTGGGTAATTTGTTTGTGCTCATATTGATGGTTTTATGTGTAAGATCTGTGTAGGATCAGTGACTAGGAGAGATACTGGTTTATTCAACTTTATTCTACTGTTGTTAATATCAAACTACATTGTAAAAAAGAAAAAAGTGTTTAAAAATTTAATGCATTTAATACCATGTGTTAGACTACTAGCTGCTTCTTTTGAATTGTTTTTAAATTTTGCTAGCAATTTCTGAGTGAAAATTGGTGAAACTATTTTTTTTAAGCATTTTTAAGTAACAGATCACTGACATATTTAGAAATAGCTGATTCCAGTCTCGGATGAATAGTCAGGTGTTGAAGCTCTTTCCATTACATCAACATAGAAGACCTCTTTGAACTGGTTTAGTGGATGCAGAATAACACAAAGAATCAGAAAGAGAAAAAAAAAAATGTCTGGCAGAGGGAGAGGAATAGTTGTAGGATAGAGTTTATGTATATGTAGAACAAGGTATTCAGCATTTTGAAATGCAGAGTTTGTATTTATTTAACAAAATGTGGTTTTGGCCAGAAAATGTACTATTTGGCTAATTGTGTGATGTAGGTATGTTGCTGTGTTACGATTTTAGAAAAAGTACTTTAAGTATTGGTAAATGCTTGTTAGCAATTGAAAAAAATAAAAATAAAATAAAAATAAAGTAATTTTCCAGTAATTATTGCTACTTATACAATATAATAGAAAAACAACAATACCAATTAAAAGCTTGTTTTTTATGTATATACTGTAATAATAAGTATTCAGAATTTGGAAGAAAGAACAAAAGTAATCAAATGTGAAATTAGTTTTAGAACTCGTTTATTTAAAGGTTGAACATTAATTTAAATAATAGCACATTCATTTCTAGATGTCATGTTCCCTTTATGTATTTCTTAAATTAAATATTGCTAATATTTATTTTATTATAATACTTTTTATTATATTTTAATCAAATTAATTGTTACTAATTATTATGGTTTATTTTATGAACAATTTGAAAAACAATACCATTAAAGGTCTGTTTTTCATGTATATAGAAGTAAACATTCAGAAAGTCAAAAGTTAATATTAATATCATAATGATAATAAACATAATTGCCATAGATTTTATTGATTTATTATTGAATATGTCAGTTTCATATTTCTGAAATTATATATTGCTGCAGATATTTTAAAGGAATTGTTCCTGATAACATGACAGAAAAACAACGACACCAGTTAAAGGCTTATTGTTCACGTGTACAACTAATGTAAACATTCTGAAATAAAAAAAAGAACAAAAGCAATATAAATATTAAATTAAATATAATATACAGTAATTGGCATAGCTTTTACTCCAGTTTAGTACATTAATATAGATTCAGTGCTGTTGCAGTTTAACTAAGAAGCAGACATAATAAATGTTATCTAGTCGGCAGCAGTTCTTTTCTGTTTTCCATGTCAATATTTTTGTTTGATTAATATTAATGACCTAATAGAGAGCAGAAGGTCCATTAGGCTTCATTTACACTGCGCAGATCCGATATTTTGACACAAATCCAATTTGTGTTCCGCCTTTTTACATTAAAACCTCGCCAAGACAGGCATTTTGGCCAAAAAGGGCCATTCATGTGCTGCTGCATTAACATGAGGAGCACACACAAGCACACAGATTATGGCTTTTAATATTCATTTAATATCAATATAATAACACTCAGTATGTTACGTGGCGTCTCGGATCACTTGCCCACAGAGCAGCAAACCGCGTTTGAGTTTCTGTGTCATTATTCATAGTTGTGCATGTCATTTGAGTAAAGTAAGTCAACTGCTGTTGTTTACTTCAACAATTAGGATATACTTTGTTAATACTCTGGAATATTGGGCTAACAGATTTAACAATGCAACCAGAAGCATTCATTAATAGCTATTTCTGTGAAGCCCCTTGATTATTAGGAGTAGTTCACCCAAACATGAAAATTTGCTGAAAATGTACTCCCCCTCAGGTCATGCAAGAAGTAGATGAGTTTGTTTCTTCATCAGATTTGGAAAAAAATGTAGCATTAACTTGCTCACCAATGGATCCTCTGCAGTGAATGGGTGCCATCAGAATGAGAGTCCAAACAGCTGATAAAAACATCACAATAATCCACAAGTAATCCACACCACTCCAGTCCATCAGTTAACATCTCGAGAAGCCGAAAGCTGCGTGTTTGTAAGAAACCGTTTTAACCCGTTAAACCATTGCTTCTGGCTAAAATACTTCTGGCTTAAATGAGTCCATAATCCAAAGTATTGCTTCCTCCAGTGGGAAAAGTCATCTGATCTGAATCAGGCGAGAAATCTTCACAGATCAATCACCGTTTGCAAGCCAAAACAGTTCAAAACAGTCTTAAACAAATATGTGGGTGGAGTTTGATGTGAGAGACAACGGATTGACTTTTTCAAATGGAGGAAGCCTTATTATGGATTATGGAGTCATAGTTCAACCATAAGCGATGGTTTGAAGTTAAACATCTCTTAATGATGGATTTATTTCTTACAAACATGTAGGTTTTGTCTTCTCAATATGTTAACTGATGGACTGGAGTGGTGTGTATTACTTGTGGATTATTGTGATGTTTTTATCAGCTGTTTGGACTCTCGTTCTGACGGCACCCATTCACTGCAGAGGATCCATTGGTGAGAAAGTGATGGGATGCTACATTTCTCCAAATCTGATGAAGAAACAAACTCATCGGCCTAAAAGTGAGTACGTTCTCATTTTTGTCTGAACTATTCCTTTAAAGATCAGCAGAGGCTGTCAGTATTGATTTATGTTGTTATTGAGGTGCCAGAGCTGGTTTCATACCAAGCACATATTCTTGGCCAACTTTCAGCCAGTTTCGTTGTACTCAACTGTTCTTAATCGAATCATCATTAATTCAGAATTGTTTGTCCGGCCTTTCATTTTGCATCCGTGCGAAAACGATCAATTCATAAATTAGTAGGCCTGCACAGATTACAGCGATCTTCTGTCACCATAGTAACAGACGAGAGGAGGTTCTCCATTGAAACAAGGGAAGTTGTTTTCTCATCAATAGCTCTGTGAAACAAGGATCTCACGAATAGAACACATCAACTTTTCTCATTTTTTGTGTAGTCAGATATTTGCTGCTTTTGGGAGAGTTTCAAAAGAGAATGTGTTTGTTATCAGTCCCTAATATGAGACTCTAGAATGTTTTAGTCTGATTTGAGTTAAATAAGCACATTATATGATGCCATTGTTGTCGCATTTAATTACGCAAAGCAGCCAAATTAATGTTGGTCTTTTCGTTTTTTAAGTAAATGCTATACTTGCTGGAACGGTTGCTCAGGGGCATTACAAACACCCGCCTTGCCTTAAAGGCATTTCGGTTGAGATGAAGGGTGTGCGGTTACTTTTCTAAGTGATTAAACATTGAAGGAGAGACCCTTAAACCCCAGAAACCACACAGCAAATGCAAATGCAAAAATGTGAGGGCAGAAAGATTGTATTTTTTACTTTTATTCAGCGGTGATGTCTTAAATTGATCAAAAGTAACAGTAAAAACATTTATAATGTTACAAAAGATTTCTATTTTTAAAAAATGCTGTTCTTTTGAACATTACATTCACCAAAGAATCCTGAAAAATTAATTTATCATGGTTTCCACAAAAAAAAAAAAAAAATGAAGCAGCACAACATTTTTCGACACTGATAATAATCAGAAATGTTTCTTGATCAGCAAATCAGCATATTAGAATGATTTCTGAAGGATCATGTGACACTGAAGACTGGAGTAATGATGCTGAAAATTCAGCTTTGATTACAGAAATAAATTATATTTTAACGTATATTCACATAGAAAACAGATTTCAAACTGTAATTTTTTTTTCACAATATTTTTCTTTTTACTGTATTTTTATCAAATAAATGCAGCCTTGGTGAGCATCACATAAGTAAGTGAATAAATACATAGCTTAATTTATTTTATTTTATTGATCTATTTTAAATATGATGCAAAAGATTGTGGACTTTGTTTATTAAAGTCACTGCCAAGTACACATATTCCAAACAATGTATTATTTGCATTATGATGTTCTTAATAATCAGGAAACCCATTTTTTTTTTTTTTTTTTTTTTTTATGCAATACAATGTTTAAGAGCTTTGGTTGTGCACTTGTGGCATTGCATGTTCATTAAGATGATGACGATATTCCCATGAAGCAAAACAGGCATGGTAAATAATTTTCTCTTTCAGCTGCTGCTGGCATCGTGTTGCATCTCTCTAATATATTAGTGTTTTTCTTCTCAAGGGTATGAGAGCATCTTACCTCGGCCAAATGATCTCATGACTCACTCTTTACACTACCCACCTTCTCTAGTATCCTCCTCTGGTTAGTACAGCAGAGATTACTCACCAAATATCTGAACCACACCAACCCACAGCAGAGAAACAACCTGAAAACACACACATTGCCTCATCCTTTTCTGACATCTCTAATGTTTTACTCACTGTTTTTCCTCGTTAAAAAGTTTTACCCCTAATGAATAGCAAATGATGTCCACTCACATGATTAAAATAATATTTTGATATTTTTCTTGTCTCATCATTTGATATATTTTGCAACAATATTGAGTTAAAAAATACAAAATAACTGTCGAAAGATAATGTGCATACTAGTCCTTGACCATTTCATACCGGCTCACGTTTCTGAAACCTCAACAATATCTGGTGCGCAAGGAAATCTCAGCAAACAAAAGACACTCAGCAGCGGTGACATTTATGGCAGCAGTGACAAGGTGTAATTATCATCAGATGGATTGCATCCTACGCTGACAACACTGATCCGCTGTGACGCCCCTTTTCTTGCCTACATGCTTCTGCTATGAACCGTGTTGAAAACATCAGAGTATCAGAACATTGTGAAGGCGCTGTGTAATAGGGGAGGTCTGTAATACCTGCTATGTATTACCTCTCAATGGTAGATGCTTGACTGCCGTGTTTTTTTTTTTGTTTTTTTTTACTGGGGGGAATATGTTCTTTCGTAGTTATGGCACCAATTATCAGGGGCTATATACTGAAAATAACCTAAACCCTTACCTAATTTATTGCTTAATTTTAATTAATTAAATTATTACTTACCTAATTAATTTATTTTAATTATGTTTTATTAAATGTTTATTTGATTAATTATGATATATTTATATATTTTTATTAAATATTACATATTTTTTATTTCAAATGATTTTTATTTTAGCATATTTATTTGAATTATTTTTATTTATTTATTTGAATTAAGTTTATTTCAATTAATTTGAATTGTTTATTTATTCAAATATTTTTTTATGAATTTTAATCAGTTTTAATGAGTTCTTTATTAATTTTAATTAAATTTTGTTTTTATTTATTTATTTTAATTAATTAATTAAATTGTATTAATTTTAATTATTTATTTTATTTATTTATTACATTTCAGTTTTATTTGTTTATTTTAATACAATTTTATTTTATTTATTTAAATGGAATGTTTTAATTTGTTTTATTTATTTTAATGTTTTAATTCATTTTAGTTAATGATACAATTTTTTTTCCAATTATGTACTTTCATTTTAAGTTTATTCTGAATAATTTTTTTATTGTTTTTATTATTTTTACTTATTTTTATGTATGTGTATGCATGTATTTATTTATTTATTTCAGTATGTGAAATTAGTTTGTGTAGTAAGTAAGGTTACAATTGTGATTATAGTATATATAGTATTGCATGTGCATCCCAAATAATAGTATGCACGGACATTACACTGCTCCTGGTGGATTTCTGAAGTATGCATTCATGCATGCTTTTTAGGCTAATGTTATCCATAACCCCTGTGCTTTGCATTAACTTTTCCTGTTGTTGTATCAAGATGGAGTTTTATGATATTATTAGCATGCTTCAGTGCTAGCATACTGGCTCTCCTCAGACTTAAAAGCAGGCCAACACACTCTGCACTTTCACAGTACAGTATGATAACTGGGATTCAGCCTACAGGCCAGGAACTAAACAGTAGGTTTCCCCCAGCAGATGCTTTGTCAGGATGGTTGCATGTAAATGGCCAGTTTCTGATGTATTTCTCTCTGCTCTTTTGTGCCGTTTCTTCTAGGTAGAAGCTTTAGAGAAGCCATTAAACTCAACATTATGACGAATGCTTCCACGTGTTGGAGGCTTTTCATCATCTAACACTTTAGGACGTTGCTCCATGTTTCCCAGCCCAATGCGGCTCTCAGAGACTTTTTGCACATTATGAAATATTAGTGGGATGTCTGCAGAAGAGCCCAGCGGCGCAGAGAAAAATGAGGGCTGGTTTGAGCAAGATCTGAGTCTGCATTAATGTGTGTATGTGTATATAATGCAATGGACTCAGATTAAGGATTTTATTTGTACAGAAACATTTGTCATTTGAGGTTTTTCTTTGAGACTGTTTTCAGAGTTTGTGTTATGACTTGTATTTAAAACTTTGACAACCTCGTTGTGATTTGTGATTTGATTTCAGACTAGACCGCTTTTTTACTGGAGATTTAATTTTATTTCTCAAACACCATTTGAAACCCATTTTACTTTGATAATGTGAGTGAAACGTGATATTCAGTGAGAAAAACTATAAGGTGCGACTTGATTTTATTGGTCTGGAATTAATTGGATGGTGTAATTGGAGTCGCTTATTGCATTTAAATTAAATATTACATGCACTATATGTGTATTAAGAAAGTAAATAGTTAAGTTTGATGCTGACTTTCTGAACACTTTGTCCCTCACATAACCTTCGCACCTCTTTGCTACGGTATAAATTTATGATGTGCTTTTAGGCATTCAGTCGGCCTGAATTTAAGTAGGAGCGTATAGATGAAAATGAACAGGCATATGGCGTGCCAAAACACATTTTCATAAACTGAACTTTTTCTATTGGTTTGAATTAGGCACAGATGGTCCTAATATCTGAGCTTATGCTGGATTAATCGCCAAATACTCGAACAGGGTCAATGAGTCATATGTTGTTTCATCTTTTTTATAGCAGCATTAACAAGCTGTGTTTCCCTCTTAAAGGTAAAATGTTCCTCAAAACAATATTGCTGTGAAAAATATGTTGTGCAAATATGTTGAAAGCAACAATAAAACAGTCTGTTTACATAAACTACCGTTCAAAGCCTTTCAGTATGATGTATCACCGTTTCAACAAATATATGAAGCAGCACAACTGTTTTTAACATTGATAATAATCAGAAATGTTTCTTGAGCAGCAAATCAGCATATTAGAATGATTTCTGAAGGATCACGTGACACTGAAGACTGGAGTAATGATGCTGAAAATTCAACTTTGAGCACAGCAATAAATTACATTTGACTATATATTGACATAGAAAACAGACATTTGGAATTGTAAAAATATTTTACAATTCTTACTGTATTTTTTTACAAATAATTGCAGTCTTGGTGAGCAGAAGAGACTTCTTTTAAAACATTAAAAAATCTTGCCAACCCCAGACGATTTGAATGGTATTAGATAGATAGATAGATAGATAGATAGATAGATAGATAGATAGATAGATAGATAGATAGATAGATAGATAGACAGTGTGTATTTAAAGTGTACGTGTGCCTTTGTGAAAATGTATATGCATTTTCCATTGTTTTGCTTTAATTTTCAATCTCACTTTTCCGGAGAATAAGAAAGTGAAATCACAAAGCCGAAATGAGTTAAGTATCCCACAGAGCTTAATCGATCTCGCTCACTCAGGTCCCTGCATTCATCATTCACATGTAGTTATGAACCAATCAGCTTGCGAGCAGGAGCCCTGTTGCTGCTGGAATAATGGCACTTTCACAGATTCTCTGAGCTTTAATTCATTATTTTAGCTTTATTTTTACACACCGCTGCGAAGGTTTATTGGCCTTTGTTATGGACACAATGCTAAAACCAGGCGCAGATTGTGTCATAGTAACAGTTTCCATAATTAGAAAGGCACCGGTAATGTACATTTTCCTCGTGAGTTGAGTAGTTTGTAGTGCATATATTGATTGCATATACTGTATATATAAAGTGCACATTAAGGTAAGGCTAGCATTGTTTTATTGCTACATGGGCCTCAAATGTGTGATGAGTCCTGGCAAAGATTAATCTTTGGGGTTCGAGGTTAAATATCATGATAGTTGCTTTAGCAAGTGCCACTAAGAATCCCCAGATAATTGCATTGTTTAAGCATGTTGACCTCCTTACCAGAAACGATCTTCCTCAAGTCCATCTTGGCTTGTTGAAGATAATTAACTGCAGTCATCCAGCCTGCTGTGGGTTCCTGTAGTGCAGTCATGATAGAGATGCCATCTGCAAACCTAAATATATAATGATTATTATGGAAACTCTGACATGTGTTAATATGCAGTATTAATGGAAGCTAGCGTAATTTGAGAAATGTTCTGGGTTCAGCTGAATTTGTGTAATAATGCTGATCATCAGTGACAATATCTTTGTTTTTTTAAAACAATAGTTCACCCCAAAATAATAATTTGCTGTAAATGTAATCATGCTCAGGCCATCCAACATGTAGATGCGTTTGTTTCTTTATCAGATTTGGAGAAATGTAGCATTGCATTACTTGCTCACCAATGGATCCTCTGCAGTGAATGGGTGCCGTCAGAATGAGAGTCCAAACAGCTGCTAAAAACATCACAATAATACACAAGTAATCCAAACCACTCCAGTCCATCAGTTAACGTGAAAAGCTTCGTGTTAAGAAACAAATCCATCAATACTTTTTTAAAACTGTTAAAATACAAGTCCTCTGTTGTTTTAGAATATTGATTTCTCCAGTAAAAAAGCAGTCTAGTCTGAATCAGGAGAAAAATCTGCACTCATCAAGCACTGTTTACATGCCAAAACAGCTCTAAACAAATCTGTGTGTGGATTTTGATGTGAGAGGACAACAGGAGACTTTTTCACTGCAGGAAACTATTTTAAAGGTTATTATGGATTATGGACTCATATTTTGGCCAAAAGTAACAGTTTAAATTGAAAACACCTTAATGATGGATTTGTTTCTTACAAACATGCAGCTTTTCTCTTCTCAAGATGTTAACTGGTGGACTGGAGTGGTGTGGATTATTGTGATGTTTTTATCAGCTGTTTGGACTCTTATTCTGACGGCACCCATTCACTGCAGAGGATCCATTGGTGAGCAAGTGATGGAATGCTACGTTTCTCCAGATCTGTTCTAATAAATAAATCTGGCCCTGTTTCCTTTCATTGTAAATCCTTTACTGTAACTGTAAACTATATTTTTTTGTGTCTTTTGTCTAAAGGCACAACTATATTTGAACACAGTATAGTTTTTTGATCAGTTTCTAATGACCAGAAGACAGCCTTGATGCTGGCATGGCATTAAAGTGAAAAAATAAATAATGACCAGAAGACAGTAAGTCTGCAAAAGTGTTTAGTCAGTGTGTTCCATTAACATACAGTACAATTACTGGCTAACACAAACAAAGTTGTATACAAATATATCCAAGTAGTAAATGATTAAAGACTTAATCACAGTAAGTTTCTTTGTATGCTAAGATGTATTGGAAAAGTGCATTAATTAATCTCAGTTTGTTCGTATAGATTTGATCTTACTAATGGCTCCTGGAGGGACACGGTTTGCTCCATTATGTTATTGAGATCCTTTTTTTATTTTTACATGATGTTTTAGTGATTGAAAAATAAGATCGTCATTTTGAATGTTAAATAGTTTATTTCATTCATACTCAGTTAAGAGGGGGAAATAAATTCAGCTCCCTTTCAGGAACTCGAGCTGCGTCGAAACGCTTTGGGAACACCTTCAGCGTGACCACGCTCTGAATTACATGTAAAATCAGTCCAATGGAAAGGCGAGACATCACAGGCGGGTGACGTAGAGACCAGGAAGCTATAAAAGCACGTACGTTGAACAGTTTTGGGCAGTAACGCATTACTTAATAACGCGTTACTGTAATTTGATTACTTATTTAGTAATGGAGTAATTTAACGCGTTATAATTTTCAAAATAGTAATTAGAGTATAGTTACAAGCCGAAGTCTCTATACGTTACTTCCGCGTTACATTGCTGACAGAATGCAGTGTTTTATAATCTAGAGATTTCAAAAAGCACATGCACTGTCGAGTCAAGTGCCAGTGGATTAGAGACCTGCACCCGCGAGACCCGACACAACAGAGTGCGGCGCGGGACAAGATGGGCGAGTGTGGGTGCGAGCGGGTAGACACTTGTGTGTGGGTGAGGGATGCGGGAGAATAAAACGATTCACGGGACTCCCGCAAAATAGAAATACCTAAACATAAAATATCTAAAACTAATAAATTGTCATATTTATCGGGAGCGTGTATGCTGGGATTTCATAAATTTAATGAAGAAAAAAGTAACGCAACTAGTTATGTAACTAATTACTAATTACTTTTAAAATAAATTAATCAGAACAGTAACGTGATTACTTTTAAAAGGAGTAATCAGTAAATATTTCGGGTGGGGACACACACAGTTTGTGTGTTGTCTGCTTGGGAGCGAAGCACGCAGAGTCAGCTCTTGAGGGATATAGGATCCGGTGGAGGGAATGTAGACGGGTGAGTCCCTATCTTCTTCCTCACCCACCAGATCCAGCGCCCGCTCTTGGGGTTCGGAAGCTCGCGCTGCGGTTCTTCCCCCCCTGGGAGATATGGGTGTGGCCCCTGAGGGGGCACAACTCGCAGCTTCCGGTCTCTCAACTGAGGTTGTGGAGACCATCCTCCAATCCAGAGCTCCCTCAACAAGGAAACTGTACGCCTTGAAGTGGAAGT
>NW_015557124.1:1182085-1183284 GCF_001515605.1 Sinocyclocheilus anshuiensis | reverse complement strand
AGCTTCCGGTCTCTCAACCGAGGTTGTTGAGACCATTCTCCAATCCAGAGCTCCCTACGAGGAAACTGTATGCCCTGAAGTGGAAGCTTTTCACTTCTTGGTGCGGAGACCTCCAGCTCGACCCAGTTTACTGCCCAGTTGGTACAGTGCTGGAGTTCCTGCAGGCCTGATACTCTGCAGGGTTGACCCACTCCACCTTGAAAGTCTACATGGTGGCCAATGCAGCCTACCACGCCCCTATCGATGGCCAGTCAGTGGGCAGACAGCCCCTAGTTACACGTTTCCTCCACGGTGCGCTGAGGCTGAGGCTGAGGCCTCTGGCCAGAGAAGCATATGCTAAGCGGTGGATCAGGATGCTATTCCATAGCCTCAAGTCCTCTGATCTCCCCTTTCCTTTGGGGGTCAAGGCTCACTCCTTCTGAAGTTGGCCTTCAGGATGCTGCGGGATGTCCCCGCCAACTTTGTCAGGTGCTACCTGCATTCTGCGCCACTCCTGGCTCCTTTCTCTCGCCTTAGCTGCAGGGCATCTGCGACACTGCAGGATGGTCCACGCCCCTAACCTTTGTCAGGTTCTATGGCCTAGATATGCGAGCCACTCCCGGCTCTTCTGTTCTCTCGCCTTAGCTGTGCTCTTCCACACTAGGCAGGGATTTGTAAGTCTGGCTGCGTGGGCATAGTCCTTCCCAAAGTGTTTAGACGCAGCTCGAGTTCCTGAAAGGGAACGTCTCCAGGTTACACATGTAACCATGGTTCCCTGAGGGAACGAGACGCTGCGTCTCGGTGCCATACTTCCGGCATCCCTGCAAGCGCTTGCTTTATTCCTTTCATAAAGCAATAAAGGTTTCACCGCACATGCTTTTATAGCTTCCTGGTCTCTATGTCACCTGCCTGTGAGATCTCGCCCTTCCATTGGACATATACATACATAAAATGTAATTTATATATATATATATATATATATATATATATATACTGCATATTCAATAATGTAGCCATAAACACTGATAATCTAGTGAGATCATTTTGCTGACTAATGCTTTTTGGAGCAGATTTGAGTTTTTGAGTTCATCGGCTAAAAAGGAACATTCTTAGAAATTTGTCTAATATTCAACAAAAGTTTTTCCAGTAGCATTAACAGAATGTTAGCGTTCAAAGTTATCTGTTCTCAAAACTTTATTTGTAATGGATGTAATGAAACA
>NW_015557124.1:1181291-1182006 GCF_001515605.1 Sinocyclocheilus anshuiensis | reverse complement strand
GCTATTGCCCATCTCACCACCTAACCGGACGACGCGCTCTGCGCGTTCTATGACGCCAGCCTCAACCCCGCGTGCATAGTGCCGTCGTCCGAAGATGGCCCTCGAGCGTAATTCGCTGCATTTGTGGAGTGGACACTGGCGAGACACAGATCCCGGTCACTGTCTGTCCCGATCCTCCTCCTGCTGGAGCAGGGGGACAAATCTCTCGAGGACCATACACGACTGTTCCGGCTGTTAGCTAGCACCACCAGCTACCCGGATGGTCCTCGAAAGGATTTCGTTGCCTTCGTGGAGTGGACTCTGGCGAGAAACAGATTGCCATCCTACCCCGTGGATGATCTCGTCAGATCCACTCCAGACCCAGTGCCCAGCCCACCATCTCCCTGCAGTGCGGAGCATCAGCCAGAGTCCACCGATGACGGAGAGCCAATTCCCGCCGCGATCGACGAGCCAGCGCAAAGCCGAGCGACTGAGCGGAGGATCGCCCCGGAAGGACAGCCCAAGCCGTCAGACCAGGTGCAAGAGCTAGCGACAATGTCCGCCACGAGGGAGAAAGCCGCAGACGGTATGAGCGCAGAGAGGAGCTCCGCCCCCCTGCACTGCGGCTGAGGGTGAGCTGGGTATGGTGCCGCGAAAGTACCAAAACGAAGAGGAGAGGGCTCCAGTCCCTGAATCCAGTCCAGAGCGCCCTCCAGTGCCCGTTCCTAGAAAGAGC
>NW_015557124.1:1180464-1181100 GCF_001515605.1 Sinocyclocheilus anshuiensis | reverse complement strand
CCGCGTTCTACAAGCCAGCACAATGCCGAGTGACCGAGCAGAGGATCGCCCCGGACGTAGAGCTAACTTGTCAGACCAGGTGCGAGAGCCAGCAACAATGCCTGCCACAAGGGAGAAAGCCGTGAACGGTGTGAGCGCGGAGAGGAGCTCCGCCCCCTGCACCACAGCTGAGGGTGAGCTGAGTATGGCGCAGTGAAAGTGCCAAAGCGAAGAGGAGAGGGCTCCAGTCCCTGAATCCAGTCCAGAGCGCCCTCCAGTGCCCGTTCCTAGAAAGCGCCCTTCAGTGCCCGCTCCTCAAAAGCGCCCTCAAGTGTCCGCTCCTCCTGAGCGCCATCCTGTTCTTGTGTTCAGCCTACAGGGGGCTCCTGATCCAGGGTTTAGCCCTGAATGCCCGGAGGCTCACAAATGCCCGGCCTCCCACCCGCTCCAGCCTCCTCCAGCACTGTCGTCTGGCAGCCCCTCTGCTCGCCCTCAGCCCACCATCAATACGGTGAGAGCGCCGCGGGTCTGCCATCCTCCAGAGAATCCCATCCAGGCTGGAGAATCCCTCACCTCCGCCTCCAGCCTCTGAGGCCCGGACTCCGCCTCGGCCCGTAGACCCAGTGGCTCCACCTCGGCTCCTAGCTCCCTCGCCTC
>NW_015557124.1:1169591-1179223 GCF_001515605.1 Sinocyclocheilus anshuiensis | reverse complement strand
CCGTCCCCATCTCCGCATCTCCGCCTTGGTCGCCAGAGCCCTCGGCTCCACCCTGGCCCCCCAGATACTCAGCATCCCCCTGGCTCATTGGCTCTCCATCTCCGCCTCGGGCTCCTCCACCACCTGCTGGACCCCTGGAGTCGGCAGCCATTCCTTCATGGCTCCTCCCTCCGTCGGCTCCACCGTGGGCCGTCATTATGGCTGTGGCCTGGGTCCAGCTGAACTCCTCCTGCTCCAAGCCCCTCCTGTCTCCTCCCTGGACTCTGTCTGCTGGCCCCCTCCCGGGTGTCCGTCCTCCTCCTGATCCTCCTCCCAAGCTCCCACCTATGCCTCCCTCTGTTGTTGTTACGGTGCGAGGACGCACCTTCCGGGAGGGGGCGATATGTCAGACTTTTGTACCTGTTTTGCCCCCGTAGTTCTTCCTGTGTCTCCTTATTTGGTTATGTTCCTGTCCTCGTTTAGTTTGATTATGTTCCATTGTTGTCACCTGTGTTCCCCTGATTGCCCTGTGTTTATAAGTCCTAGTCTGTGCAGTTAGTGTTTGTCGGGTCTACCAGTGATGTACGTGTGTCTACCTCCTGTTCTCTATGTTGGATTTACCCCCTGTGTTGGATTAATAAAGACTCTTTCGATTATCCACGGCTCCGTGTTCCTTCCGGCAGCGTAATGTGACAATAAGGTAACGTTGTACTTCGGTGTAATTTGCATACATATTTATTTCTGAAATGCTGGAATGTATTTAAAAGAACAATACTTCATAACTGCTCCACCACAGCGACTGGCAGCAGAAATAGAAGGAAAGCACGTAAACATTCGAAATGGGTCTTTATTATGGCAGCAGCAGGTATGCAATACAATTTTAAAATGTGTATTATAAACAGATGTATACATAACTCTATCGCGTATAATTATATTACAGCTAGGACCTATAGTACGTATATTTTCCTATTTTTAAACAGAACATTTAAATAATCAAATCATATTTTTTTTAATAAAGTATTTTTAAATACATTTTACACAATAATAAGAATACATTTGTAAATAAATAAATTTTATATACAGCAGACAATCATGTGAATGGCCACGTGAGCAGCACATTCCCGGGTTCGTAGGATCACAGAACTCGCTCCTCCATTGTGAATAAATCGCCATCCGAATCCATGAGTTTTATCACTGAGGTGATATGTAAATAAAATTTTTACCAACATCCACATGAGAAACAATTACGTCCGAATCGGGCTATAGGCTGAATCTCGTCAAACTGGGAACCCTGTGAAGACACTAACTGCAGAAATTGGTGTAGCGTCTGTTGGTTTTAACACCTTGAACATCATTGTCACAGCTCAATGCCAGAAACAGCTCTTAACACTCAAAGCAAACTGCTACAGATGCTCTTGGTCATTTCTTAGTGATGTGAAATCCTGACAATGACACCCCGTGATTCCTCACGCAACATCAGTGATTACAGAAATAGATATCTGTTTCTTTTCTTGAGTATTCATGCAGTTACAATGAATGGAAACTGAAGCTTTCAACCTTCAAAAAGGACACAAACAATTCAAAATGTTCAAAACAAAAATGTTCTTGCGGTGTTGCTAATAAACTTGGCAGGCCGTAGGTATGATTCTGGTCAACCAGTCGTGAGTGTTTTCTTAAGCGCTTGGCTTTGAGAGAGAGCACCTCCTGCCGTAGCAGCGTGACCGTCGCAAGCCAAGATCGTTTGCAGCCAGTGAAAATGCCTTGCTATTCTTTCAGCAAGGTCAGTTAGTGTGTGGATGTTAGGCATGATAGCTAACATCATAGTTTACTGTCACATGCAGTTTGTAGCGATTAAACAAGTCTACTTGAAAGTTTGGAGAGATGTTGCCTCACTTCTCTCATTCCTGTTAGTTTTCCTGAATGTGTTTTAAGGATCATGAGATCACATTTGGGCCACATTGTAGTGATTAGACTGCTAAAGACATGTGTCAGGGTTGCCTAATGCATCAAACTCCATGAAATTTAATTAATTGGGACTTTAGAATTTAATAGGTTGCATTTTTAAGTACTTTTTTTAAATTATAGGTTTTTTTTTTTTTTAGTTCTAGTTTAGCTTAGTGTATTTATTTATGTATTTATTTATTTATTTGTTTGTTTGTAGTTTCAGTTTAGTTTTAATTTTTCTACTTATTTAATTTTTATTTTAGTTGAAATTTTCAGAGCTGTTAGAGCCATACAAATATTTTAGTTTCCATTTTCCAATCACGTTTTTCCCAGTCAATTCAATTCAATTTTATTTGTTACAATAATTGACAAATATTAATATAGTTAATGTAAACCACATGAGGGAAAAAAAATGTAACCTAAAAATGGTAACATTGAAATTAACTGGTTTTATTCAAGTAAAAAATATTGGTAGCACTTTATTTTACAGTCCTGTTCCTCATGTACATACTACTTATTATAGTAACTACAATAACTAGGTAATAACTAAGTACTAACCCTGAACCTACCCCTAAACCAAACCCTTCCCTATGTAGTTACCTTATATTACCAGTACATTCTTAGGTAAATACATGTAAGTACACGTACTGTAAAATAAAGTGCAACCAAAATATTATTTAACATCACTGAACCATCACTACATACACCAATGTATACCAACAAAACTAATTTTTATACATGAATTCAAATAGAAATAATTATTTAAGGAAACAGTTGCAGGCACTTTTTACAGTGAATATGTTGTAATATAATATTTGAAGTGTAGATGTTATATTTGTGTATTCATTCATCAGAGCAGATGCCATCAGGGCGATTTACCCTGACATCTAATGACTCATGTGTCGTCACTCTCATTCCTGAGCAGCAGTGAAACTGTAAATGTCTTCTGATGTTGTGTGAATGAATAGCTGGAGTCGGATCCGTGCGTTTAGGGGTCTCAGAGCTCAGCTGAGTTCCCAGCAGGCCGAGCAGAGGCTGAGGTTGTCTCTGTTGACCCAGATCCAGACCATCCGTGATGTGTCACTGCAGCAGCACAAAGACACAGAGATCCAGTCAGTCATGTGACGTGATTGACTGACTGCAATTCATAACGAATGAGTGTGTGTATGTGGCAGAATTATTATCACTAAACCTAAAACCATAATAAAAAAAAACATTACTTGGAAAAAAAAAAGACATTAACTGAAATAAAATAAAATATTATTATTTTTTAATATAATAATGAGCGTGAGCATGTATGGCAGGGTTATTATTGTTAACTAAAACTAAAACCATAAATACTCGTTTAAATATTTTCATTTTTAATTATTTGAAATAAAATAAACATGGATTGAAATAAAATCAAAAATCAAAAAATGTCAAAATATAAAAAAAATATATAAAACATTAATTTAGTAAGTGCTTAAAGAGCTAAAAATTAATAAGCTAAAACTAAAAACTGAACTGATGCTTAAAACTATATAGACATATTTAAAATTAAAAAAGACAAAAACAACTAAATTATAAAAAACTTTAACTAATACTAAAATAAAAGCAAATAATTTCAAATGAAAGTGTGTGTGTTTGAAATATTTTGTAACATAAATGTTATAGTAAAATTCATAAATGTCACATTTAATACATCCATGTAATACATCCTTGCTGAATAAAATTATTAATTTATTACATTTTAATTAAAAAACATACATTACATGAATTGAAAGTTCAAAAGAACAGCATCTATTTGAAATATAATTTTTTAGCAACATTATACACTGTCACTTTTGACCAATTTTATGTATTGTTGCTGAATAAAATTAGTAATTTCTTTAAAAACAAACAAACACTAAAATCCAAAAGACAAAGCCGGATGTTAAATCTGTGTTATTTTTAATGCTGAATACATTTGTGCTGCTTAATATTCTTGTGGAAACTGTGATGCATTTTTTTTTCAAATGTGATACATTTGTGTCATACATTATTTAACTGTGATACGTTTTCTTTGATGAACAGAAAATTCAAAACAACAGGATTTATTGGAAATAGAAATCTTTTGTAAAATTATACGTCACTTTGATCAATTTCATGCTTCCTTGTTGACTAAAATGTATTTATTTTTAAAAATCTTACTGACCCCAAACCTTTGAGTGCACACAATTACAAGCAAACAAACAAACAAACAAACAAAAACAAAACATAATAATCCACAAGACAAAGTCAGATAAATAAAGAGTGAAAAATGCAGGCAGCAAGTTAACAGATTTGAAATCGTGATATTTTCAACCTTTTTATTTGTTTGCATCTGACAAATAATTAATCTTATGTGGCGATTGCAGAGCCCTCGTCCAAATATGGATTTCCAATTTGCATAGTTCAGCCTGCGTTCTGTCCGAGAGCCGCAGTTCAAACTGGTCTAAAGACAAGGACACTCCAGTCTCTCTGAGTATCTGCCGCTGAAGCGAGTCGGATCCATGTCTGGAATTAGGAGTCCAATCGATAGTCCAATGGGGCGTCGGGGACAGGCGTCTTTATTCAAATGAGAATAATTGATTGGTCACCCTTTTGATTTACATATAAATGAAAGCGTTTTATCAGTCCGTCCACCTGTTTGAACCTCATGACGAGCCGTTCCCCTGTGAGAGACGTGACGTGCTGTCGGGCTTCACTCGCACATCAGTGAGCGCCGACTTTGTATTCGGCTCGTGTCGCCACATCAGAAACCAGATATTCAGTGAAAACATCCGGAACCCACAGAGACCCATAAGGTCACGTTCAATCTTCATTAATATTTTTACATATTTTTTGGGCCGCTTTTAGTGAGATGACAGTGCAGAGAAGCGTTCAGAAGTTTGGGGTTGGTAAGCTTTTTAATGAAAGATGTCTCTTCTGCTCACCAGGGATGGATTTATTTGATTAAAATACAGTAAAAATTGAGAAATTATATGTATATATGTATGTTGTTTCTTCTTATTGTTATCATTTTTAACATTTTTTAATGCATTTTTTAAAGAAATTAATACTTTTATTCAGCAAGGATGCATAAAACTGATCAAAAGTAACATTAAAGACATTTATAATGTTACAAAAGATTTCAATCTTACTGACTCCAAACTTTTAAGTGAATAAAAGTAATGTGTATTACAAAAATGTATTCAAATGATTTTATTAATAAAAAAGATGATTATTTATTAAAATACATTTTGTGTATATATACACACACATACAAGATTTATTTATTTATTTTTTACATTTATAAAAAAAAAATGTATCACATTAAAAAAAAAAAAAGGATCACAGTCTCCACAAAAATATTAATCAGCACAACTATATTCAACATTAAAATTAATATCACCGATTCCACATCTCTTACCTTGCTGCCTGTGCTTCTCACTCTTTGTTTATCCACTTTGTCTTGTGGATTAAATATTAATAGTTGAAATGAATCGTTTACATTCAAGTCACCAGTAGCTACTGAAGTGTGATTTACATAACCCTTCCTTTATTTTTTTTTTCCACTGCATTAAAAAATATGTGCTATATCCACTGGAAACCATGAAAAGTTGTTCCCAAGGGTGTGCTATATATCTTTTAAGGGGATCTTTTCCCCGAGAGGCTTGTACAATTCACATCACTGACTATTGTCAGGACTTATGGAGCAGAAATAGCCACAGCGTGCAGAGACTTATGGCATATTGTTGGTTGAAACTCATTGGGTATGCAGGATTCAGACTGCTGGCACGGATGTTTTCCTGCTATCAGACTGCTGATGAGGGTTTACGCTCACAGAGGGCACATTGACTGCCAATATTACCTTTTCTCCAGAGACCTGATGCTGATGACGGGTCCCGGCAGGCCTGGAGAGAGTCTGTGTGTTAGGAGCTGCATGGACTTGTATTTATGCCCTTTTGTCTAGTTCTTTCTTCTGTTTCTTTGTTCAGATGTATGTTGCAGGTTGCACTGAAGTGTCAAGGTTATATGTGGTAAGGCCTTTCAGAGCCGTGCTGGAATGTTGCGGCTCTGGGATTGAATTTAAGACTTTGTGCTCGAAAAAAAAGGCAAAAGACATTCCTGCTAGACTTCTGGGAAGGAATGGTGGTGTTAGAGAGGATAAAGCACTTAAATAGATCTAAATAAGCTGTTCTGATGGGATTCTCGTACAGCATTTCACTGGCAATGTAAAGGTCATGGGTTCAAGGGAAGGTGCTTTGGATCGCCTTGATCTGTAGAGACAAGTTCATATCATCAAGTCAAGGTTGTCCAGGTGCGTTGTGCTCTCTTTCTTTCTTTCTTTCTTTCTTTCTGCTTGTTTGGTATATTTATTGCGTTTGTTTACTTGCTTATTTGCTTTATTTAATTGCTTATTTGCTGTATGTATGTATGTATGCATTAATTAATTAATTTATTCTTATTTGCTTATGTTTATTTGCTTATTTATTGGCTAATTTATGCATATATTTATTTGCTTTTTTTTGTTGCTTATTTGCTTATTTCTTTGCATATTTCCTGTAATTATTCATTATCTTATTTGTTTTTTTAATTATTTGCTTTTTTATATTTTTTAAATATTTTTTTTATATTTATTGATGTTTGCAATGTTTATTTGCTCATTTATTTATTTATGCTTATTTGCCTATGTATGTTTTTTTGCTTTTCTTGTGAATTTCTTCATTTATTTGCTTATTTCTGCTTATTTTACATATATTTGCTTATGCAGCTGCTCTTGAAAGTCTCTACATTTTCATTTTATGAGTTGACGTTTCACTCTGTTTCCAACAACACTTAAAATAATAAATATGATTTATTATAATTTGATTATTTTACAGCAGTGATCATTTTTTACATACAAAAATAAATAAATAAATGCATCTTTATATTTATTTATTTAATTAATAGGATGTTGCATTCAGAATCAGAATCGGCATGAGTTTTCTGAGTCTTTCCACTGCATGAACAAAACTGGTTTTCCTGCTGGAAATGCAGGTAACAACAGGTGCTCAGGCTTCTCAACTAGTTCAAGCTGTGTGTTGGAACACAGTCCAGATGCCCATCGGTGTAGCCAAGGTGGTCTAGCAGCTTTAGTCCGATTAACCAGTGTGTGTCCCAGTCTGACTTCTGCTGATCATCAGCCATCTATAAACTTTGACCTGGCACTGTGACTATCTGAAGCTGTTTTTAGCTGTGTATTTTTAGCATGATAAAAAAAAAGGTGGTAACCACAGGGGAACACAGTTAACACAGGTGTGCACATGTTAATTAACTCAAAGGAAGATGATGAATCCAGATGGCACCAGATGGAGCTGATGTGGAGCTCCTGCGTTCCTGCTTGATGATATTGGACATTCTGACTGGTTTCCACTCTTAAACTCAGCTGGATGAGATCTGGACGCTTCATGTCAGTTGTGTCAGACTGCCTGGAGAAACCTTTCAGTCTCGTTCTTTGAACATTTCTTACATGGTTAGCCAATATGTACGTATATTTTGGCTTCAATATGGATTTCAAAGCAAATTTGAAATGAACAGATCCAACTCAGATCTGTTAATTGGCAGAATAAATAATCCAGTAGATATTGAAGGTTTATTTGACCTGGAAATATATTTTGCTAACAATGTACGTTTTTTTTTTGGAAGGTCTACTAAAATTAAAATCTCCTGGTAACACTTTATAATAAGTTTAAATCAGTTAACAATAGTTAATGCAATACTGCAGGTATCATGAACTAACAATGATCAACATGTTTCACAGCATTTATTAATCTAGGTTAATGTCAAATGTTAAACAAATAACTGTAATAAATCCATAAATCAAACAATTCATTATTAATGTATTATTGTATGTAGAAATGTCGATAGTAAAGTCTGTAAACAGACTTTGATTTTGGCTTGAGAAAGCCTACATTAAATGGAATGGAATGCAAGTACATGTTATAATACATATTAATGCATTATTATTATAATATTATTATTATTATGAAACTTGATAATAAATATGTTGGCTTGAGTTTATTCAGGAAAATTAAGCAAATAAGTAAATAAATAGTTTTTTATATGTAGTAACGAGATGGTAAAGTTTGTAAACAAACTTTCATGTTGGCTTGAGAAAGTCTTGCTTGGAAGTTTAAATTCATGTTAATTTAATAATACATAAAATAAATGCTAACTATTAAATATAACTATAAATACATGATTAAATCATATTGATTATATTAATATATTATTAGAAAATCCGCCGTTATACTGTAAAGCTTATTGTTATTATACACTAATTAATTATTACTATTATTATATTACTATTATATATACTGTGGCTCAGTGGTAGAGCATTGTGTTAGCAGAGCAAAAGGTTGTGGGTTCGATTCCCAGCATACTGCTAACAAATGTATAGCCTGAATGCACTGTAAGTTGCTTTGGATAAAAGCATCTGCTAAATGCATAAATTATTAATTATTATTATTAATTATTAAATTATTATTATTAATTAAAGCTTTAGATGTACGAGAGCAGAGACTCTGTCTGGCTTGTGTTGATGTTTTGGTTGGATAGTAAGTGAACAGATGCTTTCAGCGGTTGCAGTCAGAGGTAAGATGACAGGAGTGAGAATGTCAGAGACCAAAGCCTCGCTAGTAAACTGACAGACTCAGCGCTCACAGACTCCAGTGCAGCGGTTGTTTCAGTCACGAGTCATATGTTATTTTCACCTGCAGAAATCAATGTTGCTGCATTTTTCTGCGTCTCTGCTGTTGTTTAGGTATCTAAGGAAAAGCTTGTATACATGAGGTGTGAAGATGTGATTTAGAAATGAAAGGAAACAGAAAAGTATGTGTGATTATCAAGATCATAATGTTTACCTGCTGAAGTAAAACATCAGCAGATCTTTAAGGAATGCAACAACATTATCTGAGAGTAATTACTTATAAATGTGCCTGGAAGAGTGCCTTATGAACTGTATAAAACAACGGGTCAAGGTTGGTCTAGGATGCGAAATCAGACAAAAACACATTCCAGTATAGCTATATTTCTTGTGACAAAATACATTGAAAAAAATTATTTATTTTAAATATATTCTACCCTTTCTTAGCATAGCATAAAATATGTTTATATATAATGGTGAAAATAGCAGATTGAACGATTTCTGCTGATTAAATTAAACATAATAAATATAAATATCTAAATAAAAAAGTATTTAAATATCACTAATTTGATGCTAAATTACTTAAACCAATGGTAAAATAAATCTAAAATATAGTAAAATGTTTTCTGTAATTATAACTATTATATAAATGTAATATAACTATCTAAATATGAATATATTTATACAGTTTATATATATATATACATATAATAGTTATTTATGGCAACATGTAAGTTTTATTTTAGATTTATGATTTTTTTTTAGCATTGAATGAAATATTATTTGTTTTTATTTATATTATAGTTATATTTATAGACAAAATTTTTATTTTAAATTGATGCTTTTTAGCATTTAATGAAATATTTATATTTATATAATATTTATATTTATAGTCAGTATTTGAATTTTATTTTAGGTTGCTTTCTGGCTGTTAAAGAAATATTATATTTATTTATATTTAGACAATATTTATTTATTGTAAACTTTTTAAAAATGGTTTCATTCATTCACTCACTCACTCACTCACTCACTCACTCACTCA
>NW_015557124.1:1155442-1169485 GCF_001515605.1 Sinocyclocheilus anshuiensis | reverse complement strand
ACTCACTCACTCACTCACTCACTCACTCACTCACTCACTCACATTTATGTATTTATGTATATATGTTTGCATGTATGTATGTATGCTTATCACTATGCATTCTTGGACTGTCTTTGTGAAGGATATTTGTGATGCTGCTCTAGAATCTGACCAAAATTATATTTTCAGATAGCGTTATACTGACTACAGGCTTTTAGTTCAGTATGCATTTGATGCTGTCTATCTAGATATGGGATCGGAGCTTGGATATAGTGATATTTTAAAACATAAAATCATTGTGAACTGCACCTTGCAAATGCAGCGGTTGCACACAATTTCAGTGGCTTTTTGACAGCACTTTTATGGCTTAGAATTTTAGGTCCTCATCTGCTGCCTGTGTAGAAATGGAGGAACATATGGTTCTTAGAGTGCCATTTTAGGACCTTTCAGATCAAACACACCTTTTGTAGCTCATTGTCTTGCTCACTCACTCACTCACTCACTCACTCACATTTATGTATTTATGTATATATGTTTGCATGTATGTATGTATGCTTATCACTATGCATTCTTGGACTGTCTTTGTGAAGGATATTTGTGATGCTGCTCTAGAATCTGACCAAAATTATATTTTCAGATAGCGTTATACTGACTACAGGCTTTTAGTTCAGTGTGCATTTGATGCTGTCTATCTAGATATGGGATCGGAGCTTGGATATAGTAGTATTTTAAAACATAAAATCATTGTGAACTGCACCTTGCAAATGCAGCGGTTGCACACAATTTCAGTGGCTTTTTGACAGCACTTTTATGGCTTAGAATTTTAGGTCCTCATCTGCTGCCTGTGTAGAAATGGAGGAACATATGGTTCTTAGAGTGCCATTTTAGGACCTTTCAGATCAAACACACCTTTTGTAGCTCATTGTCTTGCGCCAATTATTTAGCCCATAATTACACGTGTTGTCTGTCTCTCTCACTGTCTCGTATGTGATTGCCTGCTGACATTAGGTCTCATACAATCCCTCATTTGGCGCGTCCCAGCAGGGTGTTGACAGGGTTTGTGCCTCACTGGCATTGGCCTGGAACCAGATTACAAAACCAACAACAGGTCATGCACTTCATTAGCATGATATAGTCTGGAAGCAAACGGCTGGGTGACATCAGCTTCACAAAGCTACTAAATACCATCACGTTTATTCCACATCTGTTAAAAAGGGCGACATTTCAGTGGAGCCAAATGAGTCCTCATCAACCATTTTGTCTAGTTCTTAGAGAAAATGTCCCATTTTTAAACTTTTAAATTATTTTTTATTATTTTGTATTTTAATAGTTGGCTTTGTGAGGTTAATTAAATCAAACTAGTCAACACTGATGGAAAGCAGAAGTTAATTTAGTATTTTATTACTAAGTTAGTATTTTTTGTTAGTATTTAATACACATTTATAGTTTACATTATTTTAGAAACTTGTTTTTTATACTATTTTATATCAAAGTATTTTTTATAAATATAAAGATTTTAATTATTTGAAAATTATTTGTAAAATTATTATTATTTTTTTTACAGTATTAGTTCATGATACATTTTAGATTTTTTTTAGGAAAAGCGACAAGTGATGTTTAATGTGCTGACAGTAATATGCTGACAGCTTTTTTTTTTTTTTTTTTTTTTACAGTTATTTCATTTTTTTAGTATAATTTTAATTAATTTCATTTTATTTTTCCCCTTCACTAATTTTTGATATTTTATATTATTATCTTATTTTATTAACCAAACCAGTCAACACTGATAAGTTAATTTGCTAACTAATTTTAAGTTTTATTTTTAAAATATTTTTTTATACATCTAAGTTTGTCTTCATAGTATTATTCAATCTTTATTCTCCACAATTTTACAGTATTTTCAGTATTTTTCTATTTGTCCCACAAATGTGGTTTGAGTTCTTGTTAGCAGCATTGGTTTCTTGTTGGTTATAGACTACAGATTTGTAAACCAGTTTTTAATTGGGGTTTTTTGCCTTAATTGTACAGCAAAAAAAGAACAAACAGGACTTTGCATGAAAACAGAGGCTGAATGGAACAAGACATGACCACATTTGAACCAGCAGGCCTGCATTATTGTATTTAGATGATGTAAAGCACCATTCTGAATAGAAACACATCACACGGCAATCAACCAGCAATGGTTTGTGGGGTTTCTTTCTGCCATCACTTTCAATTTGTACACTGTACGCTGGTCTTTCTAATTGCTCCTCACCGCTGCTCGCAGGTATGTCTTGTTAAATCATATTTAACACAGACAGCTGGAGGACTACATTTCCTCTGGCCATCCAACCCTAACCTCTCACTTTGTAATCTAATCTACTAATTTAGCAGAAACATCAGAGAGCATTTGAATGAAAATATGGCACTAATTGTTTGTTTTAAAGCTTATTTCTTACTGAAAAAGAGCATAAAATGGTTTTGGATGGAGTGAAAGTGCATTTGAGATGGGATAATGTCTTTAATGGTAATGATAACTTGCGTTGAGTGCTACATATTAAATATTTGATGAGATGCTGTATATTTGATAGAATATCTCCAAACTCTGAATGCCACAATTGAGATTCCTGTGCGCAGATTTGGGATATTTGTAATGCATTGGTCTTTCCAGACAGACCGTCTGCGGGCAAAACCACAAACCGAGTGAGGAGTGACCTTGGGTTGTACATGAGGTAAAGTAAGATTTAAAGAAAAATTTAAATCCTTTTTCAACGGAAATGCATTTCCTCCATTATAGTTTCAGATCACAGTCAACAGCATATTCTAACTTGGCATGTCATGGTTATGAAATAGGATTGAACACCGGCGTTACTGTGAGCTTTTGTTGACGTCAAACCTGGTGAGATGTTCCAAGTTTGTAAATGTGCATGCATAAATAAGACTTGAAAGATTTTAGTGAATAACAGTTTCATTTCAGTCTGTTCCTCACACAGATACATCATAAGACTTCAAAAGAATGTCTCTTCTGATTATTATCAATGTTGAATATTTTTGTGGAAACCGTGATGCATTTTATTTTTCAGGATTCTTTGATGATTCTTTGAAAGTTCAAAAGAACAGCATTTATTTGAAATTGAAATATTTTGTAGAATCATAAATGTTGTTAATATCACTCTTGTTCAATTTAATGCATCCTTGATGAATATTATTTAAAAAAAAACATACTGACCTCACACTTTTGAAAGGTACTGTATATATAATTCACACGTCATATACAGTATTTTAAGGTACTTTTATGGTGCTTCTTTGTAGCTTAAAAGCTAGCTTAGGGGAAGTCGTGGCCTAATGGTTAGAGAGTCGGACTCATAACCCAAAGGTTTTTTTTAAACCCAAAGGGATTGTAGGTGGGGGGAGTGAATGTACAGCGCTCTCTCGCACCTTCAATACCGCGACTGAGGTGCCCTTGAGCAAGGCACCGAACCCCCAACTGCTCCCCGGGCGCCGCAGCAAAAATGGCTGCCCACTGCTCTGGGTGTGTGTTCACGGTTTGTGTGTGTTCACTGCTGTGTGTGTGCGCTTTGGATGGGTAAATGCAGAGCACTAATTCCAAGTATGGGTCACCATACTTGGCCACATATCACGTCACTCACTTAAGCCTTTAAAGATGCTTTCATATTTATCCTTTTGTGGATTATTCCTTTTTTTAAAGCAACAAATGTAAGTCCTTGAGGTACACGAGAACACTCTTTTTCCTCCTGCTAACAAGTAGTTTACTGTAACTAACCCAAAACTGTAGTTTACTGTGGTTGAATTGCCATGCACACACTGTATATTCTCAGATGCTGTTTATCCTGTCTAAACTGTCGTGGCCTGAACAACATAAAAACTGAACATAAAAACTGTTTCTGAACATAAAAAGTTTTGCTTCAACACAGTAAACTTTGATATTATGTGCGGATTTGCATGCTCACCCTTGTTGAAGCACAAAATTAGCATTTTCCCACTACACTATTGGTTTGCGAAACAGTTTCACACAGATAATTGTCTTGCCTAAGGATAATGACTTAAAGGAATAGCTGCTGAAAATGTCCTCAACCTCAGGCCATCCAAGATGTAGATGAGTTTGTTTCTTCCTCAGATTTGGAGAAATGTAACATTGCATCACTTGCTCACCAAAGGATCCTCTGCAGTGAATGGGTGCCGTCAGAATGAGAGCTGATAAAAACACCACAATAATCCACAAGTAATCCACACCTCTCCATTCCATCAGTTAACATCTAGAGAAAAGAGAAAAAGAGAAAAGCTATGTGTTTGTAAGGCTTTTATATGTTTGTATGTGTTTGGGTAAATAAATTAATAATCAAATGTAAAATAACTTTGCTAAATTCTTTACTCTTTAAATTAAATATAGATTAATCGTTGCTAATGCTAAAGTTACAAACACTCTTTAGTCAAGAGCAGTGAGTTATTTTTCTTTTTTTTTGGATTAACAATAAGTACACCGACAGCAGCTGATAAATTAGGTGCAGTCACTTTAAGAGACAATGCATGGCTCAAATATAACGATATACATCTTTCCACTTCGACTTCTTTCTCAACAGTTTAAGTTCCCTTAAGACATAACCGACTGTTTTCAAGGATACTCACCAAGATGGGTATTTTGACATACTTTTCTATGTATTTGTCAGTTCAAGCACGTAAAGACGTGGAAAGAAATGCAATGTGAGGCTCGCGTGCTGCCTGAGACGTGGCTCTATGTGTGCGCTGTGCTCACAGAACACTGAATGGAGGTGTTATTCAACATTTTCTTGTGCTTGAATGCTTTAAAATCTTTTGAATGTTCAAATTGGCAATGTTTAATCTTCTGTTAAAGCGAAAGAACACGTGAACGAGAACTCCATTCGGTGTTGGTGCTCTCTATGTGCAAGTACTGAATGTCATTTTGCCCTTGAATGCTTTAAAATTGCTTGAATGTTTAAATTGGCAAGGCTTAAAAACACGTGCAAATGCTAAACTTTCATGATGACAACAAATTGCTGGCCCCGGGCCATCAGTCAGCCCTTATTATCAAGCCCTGCTTCAGTAAAAAAGTCCATGTTGTCTCTCACATCAAAATCCACAAACATATTTGTTCAGAACTATTTCGGACTGTTTTGGCTTGTAAACGGTGCTTGATCTGTGCAGATTTATCTCCTGATTCAGACAAGATGACTTTCACTTCATGGAGGAAGCATTATTATGGATTATGGACTCGTATTTTGGCCGGAAGCAATGGTTTGAAGTTAAAAATGTCTGAATGATGGATTTGTTTCTTACAAACACACAGCTTTTCTCTTCACAAGACGTTAATTGATGGACTGGAGCGGTGTGGATTATTGTGATGCTTTTATCAGCTGTTTGCACTCTCATTCTGACGGCACCCATTCACTGCAGAGGATCCATTGGTGAGCAAGTGATGCAGTGCTACATTTCTTCAAATCTGATTTAGAAACAAGCTCATCTACATCTTGAATGGCCTACGGGTGACTACATTTTCAGCACATTTTTATTTTTTGGGTGACCTATTCTTTTAAAATACATTTAGGAATCACAGAATAGTTCACCAAAAATGGAGATTGTATAATTTATCAATTGTTATTGTTCCAAAACCAGAATCTACATACAGCTCTTTTCCATAAGAAAATCAGTGATCATGACTATCTAGCCCCCAAAAAATGACTAAAAACACCATAATGATACCATTAAAGTAGTCCTTACAAGTCTTGTACTGAGAGTCTAGGTTTTATAGTGCACTCTGTGGAAAAACACATGTAGGTTTGAGTAAACTATGAATAGAAATGACAGTATGCAGCTTTGAGTAAATTACGAAAGACATCTATTTCTTTAAAATCTCCAGCTGTTTTCACAAAGCCACAGAGTTGGATTCATTTTTGTGACTCATTTTGTGTTTCTGTGAAGGCAGTATGTGGATTAACAATGTCTTGCTGCAGGCCTCATTAAAACAGCTCAGCTTGTTGCTTTTAATTGTAGACATTGTCCTTGTTCTGTGCCCTACACGCTTAAATAATTATAATGATCATAAGAAAAAGAATAAGACGATGACAGATTTTTCCCTGGATAATTAGGTTCATCTCCTCTGGCAGTCTCTCTGTTAAATCTGAGAGTTTTAGGTTAAATAATGGATGTTAAATCAAGCATGCAACCTTCAGTTCTCGTACAGTATGAGCTGGATTTCACTCACTCTGTTTCTATATACTGCAGACGGCCTCCAGAGAAACATAAACAGTAATGATCTTGTTATCATTTCCTCCCTCGTTGTTTGACCGTAAAGGAAGAATATATGTGTTGTGTTGCGTGTGATGTGAATGGAGACAGTGGTGCTCCTCTTACAAAGAGCAAATTAACAGCCGTGAAGCCGAACAATCGCACTGTTGCTATTGGAAACCGGCAACTTTATGAACTTGCCTCTGAGAATAAAACCACTTTGCCATGTTCACACTCATGAAAAATCGATAAATTGTGGAGGAACTTCTTGTTAGCAAGAGTACGGCCAAATCAAATCATGCAAAGTTAACTGTGTAGGAAGTCACGGCAAGTTTAAGATTCGTTCCAGCCTTTCTGTTTTCACAGAAAAGTTTTAGTACTGTTGTTGTGTTTTTTGTACTTTTTGAATATGTCTATATAGTTTTTATTCGTTTAGTTTTATTAGTTTTAGCTTACTTTAGGTATTTATGTACTAAAACTAGGTATTTAAATGATAAATATCTCCATTAATGTTTATTTTATTTCAAAGTTTTATTTGACAGTTTTTTTTAAATGGTTTTGTTTAACTATAATTACAATAATATTGTGACATTTCACTGCTATTTAAATTAACTGTATTATATTTAGGATTGCATGTTTACCTGTGATAGCAGAGCTCCGTTTTCCCTCAAAACATGGTGATTTGGCATTCAAAAACCTTTTCTCTTATTATCACTGTTGGAAATGGTGATTCTCCTAATGAAGTGTAGAAACAGCAATACATCATTTTTTTCCCACAGTTCTTTACTGAACAGAAAGTACAAAGAACATCATTTGTTTAATTCAATCTAATGCACCATTGGTGAAGAAAAGAAGCAATTTCTTTTAAAAAACAAAACAAGTCGTGATGAGTTTAACACTTTGGCCCTTCGAAACAACTTGTGAATTAGGAATTTATTTAAGAAAAAAAAGGACAGTTTATAATTTTTTTTTGGATCTCCAGTATTACACGATCTCTTCTCGTCGCTTCCCAGCCAATAACATGATACAAAGACGTCAAGGAGAGGAGCTTTATTAATTAACAGCCTGTCTCTAGAGGTAATTACACGGCATGCTCCTCCCAATCTTCTAGTGTAATAAAGTCTGAAGGTGATCTCTCAAACAACAGCTCAAAATCTCAAGTACTATGATGGATCTTGTAATAGTAGCAACACAGGGACAATGAAGACCGTCGGGACTAGAGATCATCAAGAGTACAAGAAAAGAGCGAAAACATTTCAATTAGGATGAAATGAGGAAATAATGAAACAAGACTTTACGAAAAGCTCTTGAACATTTATAGAGGTCGTTCACTCGCTGTTGACCGAAGCATCCGTTGATCCAACACTGATTTAAAAAAGCGTCGCCTGTTAGAAATCCCATTTGGCTTCGTAATCGCGGCGGATATTCAGGATGTACCCTAAACCAGGAGCAAACAGATGGAGAAGATGAAGGGATTGTTTAAGTAATGCTGCAGGGCTTTAGAGCTTCCCAGAAATCGTCCTGTTGTGTCTTCCGGAGAATAATAATGGTCCGTATTTAAGATGTTCCCACCTCAGTAAATCATCTAACGAGAGGGTACGGCGAGATGACGAGGCAGAATTGCAGACAAAAGGTGACTGACTTCCCCTAAGTTTCCAGGGTTGATGGCAAACCTTCAGGGAATTGTTTGCATGCTAATGGCGCACAAGGACTGGAGCTGAATCGCTTATTTTGTCTTTATTTTGTTGCATTAGCACTAAAAAGCGTCCTGTTTTCTCAGGAAGTGAAAAGTCACTGGAAAATGCATTAATTTGTAATTATGACTTCCGAAGCTAAAGTGACTTTAATGCTACATTATGATCTAGTCTGCACAGTTGCTAGTGAAGAAAACCTTAGTCTGCATGTTCAAATACAAGATCTTTCTACAGATTTGGTCACCGTAGATGGTTGCTAATGAAGCATGAAAGGGACACACGTCACTGTGTAAAGCACTTCTGTAATCAACTTCAGTGACAGTAATAACTTCACATCTTGCTAAGAAGGCCATCCAGACAAAACACCAGACCTCACAGAGTGCCATTAACTATTTTTAATCCTCTCCACATTACAGAGAGAAAAAAATGTAAAAAAATAAATGCTCACTGTATAAAATACATATTTAGATGTATTCTACACAAAATGGGTAATAATAATAATAATAATAATAATAATAATAATAATTTATTATTCTATAGTTTTAATTATTCGTCTATATTTGCATTTAGTTTGCACTGTTTGCTTTAATCCAAACATCTCATAATGGACAATATTTAAATATAAATATATTTTATTCATTATTTTATTTTATTTATTTATTTTAAATATCGGTCTATACAGTATAGTTCATATAATTCTTACCTAATATCCAATATTTAAGTTGTTTTAAGTTGTTCTAGTTCAAACACATTTGCATTTATATCTACAATGCATTTTGATATTCAAGATGCATTTTTCTTTGCCCCAAAGTGCATTTTGTAATATATATCTGACATTTGAGGTTTCCATTCATTCATTCATTCATTCTAGCAACTGTTTGGTTAGTGGGTGACTGATTAAGCAGTCTTCTGTATCTGATTTATGCAGTATGTCTCATATCAACATGGTTAAAACATTTCAGAGCACAAAGTAGCTTGAATTGAGCAGCCCGTCTGAGTTTGAATCGCTCCAGGTTTTACACCTTAAACACTCTTGTCTGTTTTACTTTCAGGTCCACTTTTTTGGGATTTTGCTATTGAATTCTATCGATTTCTGAGACTTTACTGCAAAACACGTTGCAGGGGGTTATAAATTCCTGCTGCATTAAAAGTTAAAGAGTGAAGTCAGTCTGTGATCCCGTTAGTATTCGCTAAAGCACTGCACATCAGCAGAATCACAGATGGGGCGTTTCAGCGGAAATTATTATACCCCAGCAATAATCAGTCCTCTGTTTTGCTTATGAAAACTAAAGTATGTACAGTGATATATGTATTTAAGTGCAGAGTCATATAAAGCCTTATTTCCTTAACTAACGTTAACTGCATTTGCATGAAAAATAAAATATATTAATTTTAATCTGAGATGTGTTTTTGTGTTTTTGTGTCAGTACTAGGATATTTTTGCTCTTTGTAATCTCAGATGTTTCTCCTAAAGTCCTTAGATTTAGTCCCGGCAGATCTTGATTTAGTCCTGATGAGAAATGCCTGAGTTCATATTGAGATCTCTGACTTTCAATAGCAGACTTTGATATCTTGGCAAATTTAAGCTTGAGACCACTTTGTGAGATCACTTTTTTTTTAAGGCAGAAAACAGCAAAAGTCTCCATTTGAGATGCAATGGAAATATTATGTTCATCCTAGTCTTACAGCACAGCTGACTGTGACCCAAATCTGAGGGTTTTTGGTGTGAGTGTGAATAGCAGAAAACAAATTACAGTACATCTGACATTTTTAATACTTGCACACTTTAATATGCCAACATAATATGAACAATGTTATGCAGTCTTCCTTGACATTCAGTATAATTCATGCTGGTTTTACCTGCATGCATCATAAAATAATTTATTGAAACAAAAGTTTAATTTACAAAAAGGCCAAACAAAATGTAATTTAGTAAATATATCGAATGCAAATGTTACACATTGAAATACATGTAAATTAATCTGAATATAAATACAGAATAATAATTAATCAGTAAAAATAACAATAAAAAAAAAAATAAAATTGCAATTTTTATATTTTCTGTTTTCATTTTACAAGTTTTAGTATTTTTTTTCTTTCATTTTTGTATTTTTTATATACGTCTATATAATTGTTATAAATTATTTCAGTTTTAGATTTTTTTTTTATTTTATTTTTTTTAGTTAATGTTTATTTCAAGTAACAAATGTGTTTTCTTTTATATTATGGTTTTAGTGGCAACACTTTATTTTAGGGTCTCTTAACTAGTTGCTTATTAGCATGCATATTACTAGAATATTAGCCATTTATTAGTAGTAATTAAGCACATATTAATGCCTTATTCTACATCCCTAATCCTACCCAATACCTAAACTCAACAACAACCACACTAACTATTAATAAGCAGCATATTAGGAATTTATTCAGGGAAAAGTCATAGTTAATAGTGAATAAGTGTTCCCTATTCGTTTTAGTTTCAGTTTTAGCATTAGTTAAAGGGGTCCTATTATGCTTTTTCACTTTTTCAACTTCAGTTAGTCTGTAATGTTGCTGTTTGAGCATAAAAAAGATCTGCAAAGTTACAAAGCTCAAAGTCCATATCAAAAGGAGATATTTTATTTAACAGAAATCACTTTTCAAAAACTACAACGAACGACTCGTTTGGACTACAACACATTTTTTCCAGGATTTGTGTTATCACAAATATCAACGATTGGGACGAGACCTGGTTGAGCTGCACTAAAGAAGGCAATGAGTGTTATCACTACATCGGAGACGCGCTCGTTTTCACAAGGCAGACAAGCTTAGAGTGGTTTAAATCTTGCTCAAATTGATTTGATTTTGATGCAGTATTTACACTGAAGCTCACAGGCGGCTATGGTAAGGGGCATGACATTTCCCGACCAGGCGCCGAGTGCTGCCAATCACAACACACACTGGCCCAGCTAACCAATCACAGCACACACTGGCCCAGCTAACCAATCACAACACACACAGACTTCCCTAATGCATCGTATGTCTCCTCATATGACTCAGGATCAGACTTTAATCAATCAGAGCTGTACTGAAGTAGGTTGAGTCTCTCCTCAGGGACCAGTGACTCTGAAGGGACTGAAGGGTCATGCTCGGTTCAAGTCCTTCACTATTTCACATGTATGTACGGTTTTATATAGACTTGTAATGTATTCCAGTTGCCAGTGCCCTTGGCCTGCATTGATATTTTGGATGAGCATCTTTAGCTTCAGTGAGGAACAGATGAGGGCCGATGCATCTGTCAGATAAACACTGGAAGGACGAGATGTTCAGCTGGGCATCTGATATAGTTTCTCTGTCTTTTTGATTTCATTGCATGTATTATCTTTTTTTTTTTTTCTTCCATGGCAAGTGATATATTTAGAATCATATTTGTTTTGATATGTCTTCAGATAAGACAAATGACTGTGGAGCATGGATAATCAGATATATTTGGAAGAAAGAGAAAAACCGCAATGTTAGACAACATTTGTAAGTTTTCTTTCAGTGATGTGACATGTTTCCAAGTTCAGAATAATATTTAGTGTGATATAATATCTGTACTGGTTTGGATCAAAAAAGTGCTTTCACTGAGCCAAACCTAAATGCAAGTTTGCCAAAACAATCCCAAATAGCAGCTGATTTAGCTATTAGTTTCAGTGCCCACATGGTGTAGGTGACAGAAAAGAGAAGTCATTTCAGAGGCACAAAGTTAATAATGAAGACAAAACTTTATTTTTCTTTAGAATTATAAACAATTACTCAATTTTGAACCTAATTCTGTTTAAAAATTTGAGGTCAGTAAGATTTTTTTTTTAAAGAAATTAGTATTTTTATTCAAGAAAGATGCATTATATTGATTACAAGTGACAGTAAAGACATTTATAATGTTACATAATTTTTCTGTTTCAAATAAATGCTGTTCTTTTGAACTTCTATTCATCAAACAGGTCTCAAAATGAATTTTATTTTTTTTTTACTTGGTAGCACTAGTGCTAAAACGTAGGAGCACCTGGTAAATATTAAGGAGCACTGCAACTGCCAATCGAGCGGAACGGCCAGCAGCATCATGAGGATTAAAAGCTTCAGCAATCGAACCTGATCCTGAATTCTTTGCCACACACATTCCTGGCATTTCTTGTTAGGGATGAACCAATCTTTCATGGCCAATTCTGACTGCTGATGTTTTACAAGCAAATGGGCTGATTCCGATGGCCAATTTAAAATAATAATAATAATACAATTTTAAGCAAGAGACAAGACAGAATGAAAATATGAGTACATGAACAAGATGTTTATTTGCTCTATTACAGGCCAATCTCTGTGCAGCCATTTAGAATTCGAGGCAACACTGCATTTTAATGATCAAACAAAGATGCTGCATGCATGAGTTTCTGATTTAGATTACATTCAAAATCTGAAGCAAAAACAGAATGGTCTGACTTGAGCTTTGTCAAATTATGCTACACAAATCATGTCTGCATGAAACAAAAACAGCAGACGGGCTGAATGAGATGCAGATTCACTCTCTGACAGCAGGTGGTGCTTGTGGAACAGCAGCGATATAACGTTTCCTTGGTTACTGCTGTAAACAAAGCAGCTGTACTTTAACCCCTTAGCGGTCAAAGATCGGCGACGGCCCCAGATTACTGTTGTTTCACTTTAACAGCACGTTAAACATCACACTCTTACTTGATCTGGACAAACTGTGCATCAGTAGGAAGATTAAAGACTCTAGCTTCGATATTTGACCACTGTTTTAAAAAAAACATTGTTGCAGTGAGAGTGATTTAGTAATTTATGTCAGGAGTGCAAAATAATACATCTGTATGTGTCGTTTTTAGAATAGAAATTCACCACATATTCAGTCACGTCAGCAGCGGTTTATTTGTGTTCACATAGATTCACTGAACAGGGTTAATAAGGGCTTATAGTTCAAAGATGCGTATACATGGAGATATATCGATATATTTACTCATGTTTACTTCATATTTCTTCAGACAGAATCATCATTTCTATTCATTGTCCACTGATTTATGTGATCTGATGATAATTAGCCGCTGTCTCTGTGTATTTACTCTTCCGTGCTCGTGCTGTGACTCACAGAAACTCTGATTCGTCCTTCACCTTGTCGATCTTCGCCTCATAACAAGCCCCGTCTCATCCTGTCACGCGTTTCCTTCACTCTTCCGTGTTGATTTCTGACCACAACAACACAGAGAAACCTCTGTACCCATGAAATATCCAAATAATAAACACACGATTACGATAGTATGTGGTTTGTATGTGATTTTCTTGAGATTTGGGGTATTTTCATAACAATAATGAATGTGTACATCTGAAATGCTAATTTGTGCAGCGATATAAAAGGCTATAAATAGCATATTTTTACAACAGTAAACGACCAAATTCCACATGAGATCGCAAAAGGAAGTTATTACAAACACTCGAATGTTTGTATATTCGCCTGTAGTAATTGATGCATTGCATGCATTATCAGCAGAGCCCTGCGGTTTGTTGTGGTGTCTAATAATTCATTTGTGTGACTTCAGAAGTAGACTGTATTAAAGTTGAAAGTGCCTCTATTCGTGTATGCACTAATTTGCAGATCTCTCGCACACGGACGCAGCACAAGTATTAATTTAGTTTCAGTGGAATACATGGGGACGGCATCCGCAGAGCAGTGTGGGACCGCATAAGAGATGAGCTCAATCTAATGGCCCACATGCTGCCGAATGGAAGGATCTGCACTGGGCTTTTAAATAAAGAAGATGCCTTTAATTGGCTGGCATTGATCCGCAGCTCTTTGTGGTCAGGGGAGATGAGATGGATGCTATCTGTGGCTGTGGGAGTGAGGAATCACCGCGCTGGCATTACAGATGCCTGAAGTTTGTTTAAAGTTGTGGGATGACTTCTGAAAAGTAATTGCGAGGATGCCGTAACTCTATAATTAGGTTGCGGGCAGAGCTCTTATCGCTTTAAGTGAAAATTAACTGAGCGCTTTAATGAAGAGATATGTTCAAAATGTGCCATGCAACGACCTCACAAGATGACAATGAATGTATTGCAAAAATGTTTCTGTTTTGCTCCTTTACTTGAGTAAAAAGTTACATAT
>NW_015557124.1:1154061-1155378 GCF_001515605.1 Sinocyclocheilus anshuiensis | reverse complement strand
ATCCATCCATCCATCCATCCATAGGTTATTTTATTAAATAAAAATGTAAACCTACTGTATATAATGTAATTTGTAAAATATGATCAAATCCTAAAACTAACGGTTCTTTGACCTTTCAAGTTGCATAAGATAATATCTTGTAAGTTCACACCATTGGCAAAGTTTTTTATTTTTTAATTATTATTATTTTATTTTTTTTACTCATGCAGCTTGCTAAATCTTTGTCAGTTTATGACTAAAACAAGAAAAACTAGCTTGTGTAGCTGCCCTGTCATAATTAAAGCATATAATGCATATGTTGCTCTAAAAGCCTGTGTCACTCCAGATAAGCAGCGGCTCGCTCTCCTCTGTGAGTTTATGATCCCTTTCAAAGATGCTGCTGGAAATGAATTGAAGAGGGAGTGTTCGGAGGACTCTGGAGACACACCAGCTTCTTCTGCATGGAAATTCTTGCAAAGAAGAAAAGCCGGTAGTCTCAAACATCTCTGCTCTGAAAGTCTTTTGCTTCATATATAAGAGGTGGGAGACTGCAGTTACATGACTTGACTCAGGTCGTAAATTGAAGGAATCGTGACTTGCTTGACTAAATGAACAAAAAAAACAAAACTTTGACTTCAGATCCTAATGACTCGAGAGCTGATTGACTTGAACTGCATGACTCGATAATGACTTTATAACAACTGTAAATATGTCTGTGTTGCATGCGGTTGCATGACCCTCCCCAAGCACAGAAAAAAGAAGAGGATCATTATTTTAGATATAAACACTTCAAAACTGACCATCTTCATAAAAGAAGATTTGCTGCATGCAGAGTTTACAAAGCCAGGATATGACACGTTCACCACAACCTTGGAATTCAATCGCCACTTCAACTATAAGGAGAGGTTATAGTTATTGTTATAGTTAATTTTACTAATATCTAAAGAGAACGATGTGCAAACCAGCATGCATGTTTATATTTGTTTTCAAATGTAGCTTAAGGCTGTCAGTAAATTAAAATTAATATTATCAATCAATCACACGTTATAGTTAACGTGGTCAAATTTTAAATTTGCTGACATTTGCCTCTTATTCTTTCAAGTCATATTTCTCAAATATGTTCCTATTTTGCAATGAAGGAAAACAATATAGCCGACAGAACTGTTAATGATACTGCAGTTTTTTTTATCAATTAGTGAAGTTTCTCTTGAAGCAGGGTCAGAAATAATCAGGAAATATATTATTGCTCTTTTGTTGATTTGATTGTTTCTAACATTAATGGTTCTTTTACCATTGATCTGTCTGTCTGTCTGTCTATTTATCTATCTATACACACTA
>NW_015557124.1:1150328-1153436 GCF_001515605.1 Sinocyclocheilus anshuiensis | reverse complement strand
ATATATATATATATATATATATATATATATACACATACAGTATATGTGTGTGTGTGTGTGTGTGGTGATTCGCATTCAATTGGCATTACTTTATTTAATATTTTATTTCACTGTTTTACTCACCAAGCATATAGCAAAAACAAGCTCGTACATACACACAATAATACAAATCTCTATAAAGATAGTACAACAAATGGCCACACTTTATTTTAAGGTCCAGTTATCATTATTAATTAACTATTAACTATGACTTTTGCCTCAATAAACTCCTAAATACTGCTCATTAATAAGAAGATAGTTAAGTTTAGGTATTGAGTAGGATTAAGGATGTGTAATATGGTCATGCAAAATAAACCATTAGTATGTTCTTTATAAGTACCAATAAACAGTCAATAAGCTAGTTATATGCATGCTATAAGCAACTAGTTAATAGTGAGAATTGGTCCCTATAAAGTGTTACCCAATATGATGCACAAATGCTAGTCCTAAAAATAGCCTTAATTTTCTTCATTGCAAAATACACATTTCTGATATTTCATACATTGCCAGTGCATGTCTCTTGACGTTTGGGTTGAATGTCACTTGAACATTTCATGAGATTCCCACTTGAGTTGCTGTATGGATTATTGGAGTTTGCGTTACACTGTAAGTTGTTTGCACCATTGAATGGCCTTTAGGTCTTATTCGTGAAGCTCTCCTGGGTTCTTTGACTCATCATATAGAAGGTTTACTAAGGAACCGTAGAACTTGAAGAATCGTAGAAATTATTTGTCTTGTGCACCAGACTCTGAAATGCTGTTTTGGAAGCGTCTGTTGGCTGCACATCTTCTGTTTTACAAACTGGCCCTCTGAGAATTAACAACCCGGCCGTGACTTATGATGTCTAAAACACACTGCAATGAAGATTAAAACTCTGACCTTGTGCATTATGTCTTAGGCAGCATCAGCGTCTCAGGTTCTGCTTCAGCTCTGTTTGTCCTCATTTGGATTAGGTGGATATAAAACATGGTCCCGCATTTACCCTTATATTATTGAAGTCCTTGAGGTTATTAATAAAACAAAAATCAATAAACACAGACTTTGAGTGCCGACCCAATCTTATTCCTGATATATATTATGTTTATCTGCTATATAAAAGATATTGACAAAGGAGAGCTGTTAGTAAGCATCTGCCGCTGGTCAAGGAGATGGAATGGAGATTTATGGAAGTAATTGAGACTTTTTATCTCACAATTCTGACTTTATATCTCATAATTCTGAGATTATAGCTCACCATTCTGACTTTTCCCTCACAGTTGAAGAACAAAAGTCTGAATTAAGATATGAACTTGCAATCTAATAAAGGAAATTTGGAATTCTGAGATATAAACTCACAATTGTGAAAAAAAAAAATACTGAAATGTGGAATTTTTATTCTGTGGTGGGTTATACCTTTTCTCATTTCTATTTCTGACTTCTGTTTCTTTCAATTCTGAGAAAAAAAATCAGAATTGCGAGATATAAAGTCAGAATTTGCAAGCTATAAACTCAGAATTACTTGTGAGCTATAAACACCAAATTGCAAGATAAAAAGTCAAAATTGTGAGACATAAAGTCAAAAGTGTGAGATATAAATTCACAATTAAGATATAAAGTCAGAATTGTGAGATAAAAAGTAAAAATTCTGAGATATAAACTCAGAATTACAAGACATAAAGTCAGAATTGCAAGGTATAGTCAAAATTGTGAGATATAAAGTCAGACCCAAAAAGTCAGAATTGTAAGATGAAATGTCACAATGACTTTTTTTTACAAGGTATAAACTAAGAAGAAAAAAATCAGAAAAAGTCAGAATTGCAAGATATAAGCCTAAAATTGTGAGATGTAAATTAAGAAGATTTAAACTCAATTTGAATTGTGAGATAAAAAGTCGCAATTACCTTTTTTTTTTTTAATCCCATGGCAAAAACTGGCTTCCATAAAGTCAGAGAACTCAATATGAACTCACACATTTCTCATCAAATTCTTCCAAAGACCAAATCATCCATATTAATTGTTGTTGTATATTCGTAATGCATGCCAACAATTGTCTTTTTTTTTTTTTTTTTTTACTTTTGTACTTTTATTTCTCTTCGGGAATTTTAGGATAAGTGGAAACACTTTCTCTTGAGTTGTATTTTGTTGTACCTGTTGAAGTGTAAGTCCTGTAATAAACTCCACACAGTACATCAACAAATGCTTCTAACTACACTAGCCTGATTTCAGGCATTTTGTGCACCTGTTTGACTATCATTTTGACAATAACTCTGCAGAAAAGTCTCATGAAGCCATTTTCTGGTGTTTTGTTGAATGTTTATTGATTTGCATCTAAATCAGGTGTTGTAATGAGCTGGTTTTTGATAGTCCTCAGCATCTTGTTGTACATGTAAACACTCTTTAATTATCGACAACATGCATTTATGCTGAACTCAAGTCAACTGAAAACAAAACCTTTGATTTAACCTTCGACCTTTTGCTGCATAACAGTTATACTGAGCAAACATAGTCATTTTACTAATAATATCCAGGTAATGGTGCTTCATTGAAGCACTGGCCCTGCATTGATCATGCAAATCATTTTTTTGGCCGTGCACTAAAATTCTCCCTCCTGATCCTCAGAGAAAGACATAAATCATCCAGGCCGTAAGCACAGTAAGATGAATACGGTGATATAACAGCTCAAAGCACAAGCAGCTTCTAACATTTGTTGAGGCAGACAGTTTTTGCATTAATGACCTGGACTGAGCTCTATTCTGGTCTCAGTGTCAGACGGCTCACCCACAGGCCGCGCGCTGACCGTCTGATGCATACGCCGCAACGAAATAGCAGGAGATTTCTCAAAACCGAGAGCACTTATCAGATTGGCTTCATGCGATTTCTGGATGAAGAGGTTTTGATCAGTCCGCTGGGAAACAAGGTCGTGTTTTTAACCTCCCAGTCTGCTAGATTGAGCCTTTCCAAAGAAAAACTAGATGAGCTTTTGTGAGGATTGTGGTCTTGGAAAGTCTTTTAAAGATATTTTGTAGAGACTTTGGATCAGCGTTATTAACTACAACTATGACAAGGAAGGAAGGAAGGAAGGAAGGAAGG
>NW_015557124.1:1147769-1150029 GCF_001515605.1 Sinocyclocheilus anshuiensis | reverse complement strand
GCTTGTGTACTGCATCATTACTGTGTCTGTTCCCCTTTCGGGCTTGAACTGATGGTAAAACTAATGACATTATTTACTGTCTTTACATTTATTTTGAAAGATAAAGGTCGCGATTATGGTAAGGGGCGTTACATTTCCGACGAGTGCTTGCGGTGTTCGGCCAATCACAATGTACTGGGTCAGCTGGCCAATCAGAGCAGACTGCGCTTGTCGGAAGGAGGGACTTTCTAGCAAACTAAGCGTCTGAGAGAGGCGGGGCATAGAGGACCTACAATAATGTACAGTATTTGAAAAATAATGTGTTTTTTGAACATTAAAGCATGCCAACATATTCTGTTACACCAAATACACAAAATAATGATCTTTAAAAAAGCATCATATGATCCCTTTAACTAGATGTAAAAAAATTACTAAAACTGAAATAAAAACTAATAAAACCATATAGACTTATTTATAAAAAAACAAAACAAATCAAGTACACACACACACACATGCACACACACACCAAAATTACTAGAACTTTAACTACAATCAAATTGAAAATAAAACACATAAAAATGAATTCTAAATATTGATAAAACTACAGTCCATCCAACTACAATTCAACTGCGATCCATTGAGATTGATTTTAATTATGCTAACATAACACTGCTTTGGATCCATTGAGATTTATTATCTTAGTGGCATTTGTTATGAATTAAGTTTATTTCAATTAGTTGCCTAGGAAGTGTTTCTTCATTCATTAAAAAAAACAAACAAAAAAAAAAGCAAAAAATGTCACAATTACTAACTAAAATTTGTACTAAATTTAAAATGGAAATGGAAAAATAAATAAATTGATTAAAATGAATAAATAAAAACTGCAATAGTATCTTAATGATCTTAAAATAACTCTGGATGCATTGAGATTAATTATCTTTGCTGCATTTGTTGTGAATGCATGATAAAATGTGAAAAAGCTAAATTAATAAAAGCTTTAATAATAATAATAATAATAATAATAATAATAGTAAAGTATTAATAATTAATAATAATAATAATAACTACAATAGTATCTCAATACTAAAAATGCTTTTGCATTGAGATGAATTATCTTTGTGACATTTATGAATTATGTATTTATTTATTTATTTATTTATTTATTTATTCATTCATTCATTCATTCATTCATTCATTCATTCATTCATTCATTCATTCATTTATTTATTTATTTATTTATTTATTTCAACTAGTTGCCTAGTTCATTCATTCATTCATTCATAAATAAATAAACAAATAAATAAAAGTGTATCTCAATACTAAAAATGCTTTGGATGCATTGAGATCAGCAGTTTTTGTGGAATTTGTTATGAATGCATGAGGAAATGTGAGATGAGCATTTTGAATCCACTAAAAATAAAAGTAAAGTTTGGCAAGACAAACTTTGTTGTCGGTCTGCCTGATAAATAGTTTTAAAGCTTGAAGGTTAGACGTAAATGACTTTGTAAATAAGATAATATGGTAATATAAGATGTTTTTGTTTCATTTTATTTGCACCTTTAGGTGATTATCTTTTGCTATCAGTGCAAATGCAAATTTAAAAAAAAATTCTAACCAGCTCAGGCAGTTGTTAAAGCTTTAGCCTTACATTATAAAGGCTAAAGTGCTAAAAGCATGTGGAGTGATGAAATGTGTGTCTGTAGCTGGATGCTGTGAGGCTGTTTGTCTGATTTGTGAGTTGAGGATGTGGTTTTATGTAAACATAAAGCTGCTCACTGTTGTGCAGAGCTCGATGTGATCTCATAAACGGGAGAAATGTCGCCTGTGTCTCCCATTATGCAGCTAAATGACGAAAGCAGTCATTGAGAAATGACACGGAGAAATGGAGTTCATTTCCATTCACTCTCTTATTTATTGCTGTCCTTCCGCCGATTTTACACAAGGCCTGAACTTAATTTTCAGGTATTTTCACATATCAACATTTATTAAGTCGTGACTAACTCGCTCACATAAAATTTTAAGGCTTTGAGGTGCACCAAACATATGCTAAAAACGCCTCAGGTTACGTATGTAACCCTAGTTCCTCGAGGGAACGAGACGCTGCGTCGAAAACGCTAGGGGAACGCCCTTCAGCGTGACGGGCTCTGAACCTCGTGTGTAATCAGACCAATAGATGGGCGAGACGTCACGGCGGGTGACGTAATGACCAGGAGGCTATAAAAGCACGTGCGGTGAGACCAGCGTCAGCTCCTAGGAATGAAGCAAGCGCTGGCAGGGACGC